>NC_053489.1:479797735-480097735 GCF_905171775.1 Rana temporaria
TTACTGGGTCCCCACTTCTACTGAGGAGATCCCAGGCTGTATGCCGTTCAGTGGGGGATCGGCTTGAGGAGAGCCCGGAGGCAGGTTATCCAAAAGGGCTTGAACGAACCATCGGGGATCTGGTGACCGGAACATTGACAGGTACACTTCCACTGTCAACCGGTGACCCTAATGCTAATTACTGGGAGGATTTGCTCAATCATTTAGCTCATCCAAGTACTAGGCCTGTGGCAGAGGTCTCATCTCAGTCAGGTCTGTGGCAGAGGCCTGCTCCTCCCAGCAACCTTAAAGTGTTGCTCCGGCTGCCAGGCCTGTGGCAGGCTTCTGTCCGGAGGCACTTCACCCACTCTGGAGTGGCGACAAACTGTACTACTACAGAATAGCAGGATTGCTTTTCCCTATCCAAAGCCTGATACCGCAAAGTTCCTTTACTTCATCAACCTTTCCTGTCCACTTCTAAATGATGTTGGTCGTGTTGGGCCAAGAAATAAAGCATTCAGAAAACCTTATCTGCAGATTGGACATTCGCTTATTGCTCTACTCACTACCTTCACTCCTAGACAACACATAGAGGTAACTTAATACGCCGATCCCAAATTAATCAGCGGCTCCTGAGGGGGTAGCGCTACATACAGGAGAAGAGAATCTCCTGTTTACACAGCAGCCTTTTTAATACAATGTCCCGCCTCCTATGATAGACAGAAGAGTTGTCCAATGGCAGCCCAGGAGACAGGACCTTCTATTACAGATGCCGCCACATAAACAGGAGACTCTCCAGTATGTAATCTGATGGCACTCGTCGTCCCCCCTCCCTGTCCCCTCTGAGGCAGTGCAGATAAATACAGTATACATTTTACGTGGCCCGGGGGCCACAAAAGATATATATCCAAATTACCAGGGGGGGCCACATTAAACAGGAATGGGGGCCGCAATTGGCCCGCGGGCCGGACTTTGGACATGCCTGATCTAGAAGAACTTCTTTTGCTCAATTGAGTTCCTAGGATTTAGAACTATTTTGGTTTTACCGTCCCTTTTTGGATCCAGAATTAGTGTGGACTTTTGCACTTATGCACTTATGTTATTTACATGTTATTTACACTTTATTAGTCTTACTCAGAGAGTCAGACGTTTACTTTAGGTAGTCGTGCTGATCATTATCTGTTTATATCCTGTTTTTTGTGCACATGTACACTTGTAGATTTAGCAGCAATTTCCATTAATTTATTTTACATTTTATTGCATTTATTTCATTCTATTTTACATATATTTTTTATACACCCTACGCACGTGGTAGCGCGAAAGATTAATTCAACTTTATTTATCACAGTCCTTTGGGTTGTTCCTCCGCCAGGTATCATATGGGTCCTTTAAGAAGCATTGTTGCACTTAATGATAGTCCTTTTGAACCTGCATGCAGTAATATGTGGTAAGGTGCAGTGCAGGTTGACGAAGATGCAGGCTAGAGGTGGTGACAGTTCAGTGTAACACAGAGTTGGTATAAGTGCGGTATACATTTGGTATAGGTGCAGTATAGAATTGGTATAGGTGCGGTACCAAAGGTGCAGTATGGATCGGGTATAGGGACGAAATAGATCTGGTGTGCTAGGTATCCTGATCTCAGTTGATCAGTTTGGCTAACTGTGTCAAAGGGGGGCAGACAGTCCTTACCAATTCCCAAGAGAATTGGGCCCCCTCGTCTTTTCCTGAAACTTCTGTATTTCAGCAGTATGAAATTGAAAGTGGATGAACGCTTTGGTCTCCCTGCGGCAGTGGTGCAAAGGCAGTGCTGTCCTGCCTCTGGTGTGCATGTTCTCAGCCTTGGGCTTGAGTCTTGCTGGCATGGCTTCCTGCTGACAGATGAGTACACTGGTAGTTAATATTGCATTGACTCCCATGGTGCCAAGGAAACAAGTTTTCCCACGCTTCTCCTCCTGTCTCCCCCAACTGCACAGAGTCCATTAGGGTCTGTAGTGCAAAAAGTTTGACCAACAATTTCCACCCTGCTCCTTTGACAAAGGTCGACTGGAAAATTGACTTTGACCTGGGTGTTGCCTACAGGGTCACCCATTAAGAGAAATTCAATGCCAGCTCCAGGAATACCTTGGCTGCTCCGCATGATCCCATGTCTACCACTGATGACACAGAGAACCAACTTCTGCCTCAGAATACGTTACTTACTTAGTTAATAGGGCTTGGCCATATAGCAAGTTCTTGCACCTATAGAAAACTAGGTTTATCTTCCACATATGGAAAGACATAATTACAGTGAACTGTGAAATTGAAAATTATACTTTATAATTTTGAGCCAGAGAATATCTGACTGCCATTGAGAATCTAGAAGGAATTTTTGCAATGTTAGAGCAAACTGGACTGCTTATAATGAGTTTTTCACCTTCCTTTGGATTAACTGTGTCTTTAGGATTCTAAGGACACAGTATTCCTAATTTTTAGCTATGGCTCAAAACTGAGTGGCAGTTATTAACACAGACAAGAACAAGAATAAACAAGAACTCTATCAGCAATAACTTTATTAGAATGATAAGCAATAGTAAGACAGTCTCTTTTTCCTTCCTGGAAGCACCCTGTGCAAATCCCAAAGTGCACCTTGTGTGCAGCCTGTGGAAAGTGTCTCTAGCTGTGTATATATCTGAGAAACTGATTACTCTAACTGCAGTCTGTGATTAAACAGCTCCTTGCTCTCAACCTTCTGATGGCTGTATGTTGGGGCCCAATCTTTATGGTGGCGCACTTGAATACTGGCTGTAACGGAATGCCCCGTGATACCCAGAGACTTTTGAAGGATGGGGGGTACTCCTGTGCCAGATGCACTAATGACTCTTGGGTCTGGGGTCATCCTATGTTCATTAGGGGCATAGGATGACTGAGAACTGATATCTCGGATTACATGAGATGGGACATTAATGATAATTCATGTATTGCAGGATCTTGGAATATTACAGGTTGCTTATTCTGACCCCCAACAGGTCAATAAGAATGTCTCAAAGACTGTTGAGATGCTAATTAAGGCTGCCTATTGTGGGATGTTTAAGTGTCTTGCTGTGATTGCATTATGTGTCCATTGTGCTAATTAGGTCTTCTTCTACAGACCATTTCATTGTGTATGCTAATGACACTGTTTTGTGTGAAAAGTCTATTGATGATAGATATGTGTTGGCAGTCTGAACGGTCAGATGTCTGACTTCTCAGGTATAGTGAATTAGCATGTCAATTATGTTTAGTAAAGGAATGTGTTTTGTGTAACAGGTAGGGATCCCTTATCGCAGAGCCAGACCGTCTGCATAATGATTAGTAATTAGCCCATCTGTATTGAAGCCCCCATTGTGTGATGTTGGGGGTGGAGAGTTTCATTGTCCCTGTAACATGCTTTTTGGTTGTGAACTGTATAAAAAGCTGAGTTTTACCATTAAAAGATTCATTCGTTTGGAACCAGAAACAGAGCTTGTGTCTCGTTATTCTGGGAAAATACATATGGATCGTGTCTGCTGGATTGTGGAGTGTCAGATAAGCTGTCTTGGGTTGGTGGAATGGAATATCGTAAACGGCGTTAACCCCTGACCGTTACACTGGCCCTTTATGATTTTTCATGCAATAGATAAATGCTCTCTAGTAAAGATCAGTCTCTCTGCTAGCAGTGGCAAAGTGAACCCAGCAAGCAGTTGCTCACCAGTCCTGTTTCCCTTAAAAAAAGTTGAAAAGCTTGACAAACAGGAACTCTTCTGACACTTCCCTCAGTGTGACTCTCAGTTTCAACTGCTACAGTCACAATTTGTGGCTCAGGGATGAAGTACCCCTGTTGCTCTGTTGTCATCAACAGATATGTGTCCCGTTCTGATACCCTTGCGGCAAGAGATCATCCTCCTTCACACCTCCTATTACCCTCCTCCCCTTGTGTTTCTCTCCTTTGGGAATTGTAGTCTGTCTTGCCATTCACCTCCATAGCACAGTCCTTCCCATAGACTACATCTGACTTTATCAACCTAGGACTCCTATGTGAGTACAAGAGCAGATGGAGAAGTGTCCTTATAGTTGTTCCTTCTGGCCAGCTAAGCACCCGGCTACACACTTAATTAAATATTTGTTTATTTTTGTCTTTTGATTGAATTTGATGGACATGTATCTTTTTCTTCCTAAATATGTGAAACAGAAACATACTTTGGTACAGATTGGTGAGTGCTGAAAAATAGAGACAATGCCAAAGGTAGAATCTACATCAGTGTTTTTTAACCTTTTTTCTAGGGTTGTCCCGATACCACTTTTTTGAGACCGAGTACAAGTACCGATACTTTTTTTCAAGTACTCGCCGATACCGATTACCGATATATTTTTTTTAATGTCGTGTGGCAGTATTTTTTTTTTTACAGTGATTTTTTTTTAGGGGGGAGGGGGAGTGGATTGTCAGTGTGGTTTTTTTTTTTTTTTTACATTTTATTTTAATTAATTTTTAAAATATTTATTGCAATTTTTTTTTTCATCAGCCCTCTTTGGGGTCTTTGGAGAGATATCAGGGGTCTTAACAGACCTCTGACATCTCCCCTTTAAGACAGAGAAAGGGACTAAGGACACAGATTCCCCAGTCTCTTTCTCTGCAGCCTCAGCTGAAATGAATGGAGGGAAGCTCCTCTCCATTCATAAACTGAAACATCGTAAACACAGGTTACGATGCTCAGTCATATGAATAGACAGAGTCAGTGATCACTGACTCTGTTCATTCTGAAAAGGTAGGAGCCGGGTTTAGCGGCTCCTACCTCCGCTCTCCATCCTGACAAATTGGGGGAGAGCGGCATGGAGCGGGGGGAGAGAAGACGGGCATGGAGCAGGGGGAAAGAAGACGGGCACGGAGCGGGGGAAGACAAGACCGGCACGGAGCGGGGGGAGAGAAGATGGGCACGGAGCGGGGGGAGACAAGACTGGCACGGAGCGGGGGGAGACAAGACCAGGACGGAGCGGGGCGAGACAAGACCGGCACGGAGCGGGGCGAGACAAGACCGGCACGGAGCGGGGTGAGACAAGACCGGCACGGAGCGGGGGGCGGGACAAGACCGGCACGGAGCGGGGCGAGACAAGACCGGCACGGAGGGGGGAGACAAGACCGGCACGGAGCGGGGGGAGACAAGACTTGCATGGAGCGGGGGGAGAGAAGATGAGCATGGGGGAAAGATGGACATGGAGCAGGGGGGAAAGACGAGCACGGAGCAGGGGGAAAGACAGCACGGGGGAGAAGACTTGCAACTCCCCTGCCTGCCCTGGCATCGGAGCATTTCCCCCGAGTACAAGTACTCGGGGGAAATGCTCGGCATCGGTACCGATACTAGTATCGGTATCGGGACATCCCTACTTTTTTCTGTCAAGTCATCCTTTAAAATTATGGACAGTTTTGAGGCACCCTCCAAAATTATTGACGGTCTCGCTACATCCTTTAAAACTATGGACAGTCTTAAGGTACCCCATTCCAAAATGTAAAAACTATTCAAATAGTTTTACATAATGCAGCAACATTTACACGCGTAGGACACACTACACTTGGGGTGCCAACTAGTACTGACTAGTATTCCAATGTTTCTCTTCTTCCTTAGTTTTTCTCCATCACTCAGCTAATGTGGCCCCAAAGATGATGGAGAGAATGAATGAACGAAAAACGTATATAGTGCGGTACATGCAAACTAAATCGCCTCTGGGCGCTTGTTGTTCCTGTCTCTCTTGACATCAAAAGAGGCAGGGGAGGGTCAGACAAAGATCAACTGATGATGTAATTGGTCATTAGGAGGTCAGCAGCTAGAAGGTCATAATTGTGCACAATGAAAACCTGTGACAGGCTTGTATATCACCTTGTATACAGTTTTTGGGCAATTTTTAGGCATTTTGCCAAGTCACCCCTGAAGAAGCCTCAAGGCACCCTGGTTATGCCTAAATAAAAGGACTCGAGATTCTCACAACCGTGTGATAAAATATATTGCTGTTTTAATTTTCTAGGGGTAAATATTAAAATCCAGACAGAAAGGGTCAATTATCCACAAAGGGTTATCATTGACAATTTCTACTCTGATTGTAAGGGACTGTAAAAAGGTATGATGGCTTGCATATTTTCATCATTACCAGTACTGGCAATAACATTTTAGTTGTAGAATTAGATGTAGCACATGGAAATTTAATTGATTAAATCCAGGCAAGACACTAAAATGTGTTTTTTTAAATGTCCGAAACATTATACTGGTTTCAGCCCTGGTAGCACAGCTTCAATGATATGGCACTTTTTTAAGCATGAATTAAAGAAGAAAAGTTCCTTTCCCTTACTGCGTAGTGCCAAACAGATCAAATGGTTTGAAGGCACTCTGTTTTTATATAACAAGGACCCTGGAGGAAGGCAGACATACAGAGGGGCCAAATGGAGAAATGGAAATCTGACATAAGAGGGAACAGAGAAAGATGAAGGAGAGCTAAGAAATTCCCAGGAACATATAAAGGTAAGAACTGATGAATAACAGCGGGAGACAGAACTTTAGTGATTGTCATGACAGAGCTAAGAGATAAAAAAGTAATCACAGTAAGAACAATTGACAAGGAACGGAGAATGGCTATAAGAAAAGAATAGTGGCTTTCAGGGATGATGGCACATTTTTAAACTTCTGTTTTACATGTACAGATATAATTTAAAGGAAAATTCAGCTTTTTCACAAATGTCCAGACCGCCTTTGATCCAAACTCCTGAGATCCTAAGCGCACACCCTTGTCAATGTGGATGGAGAAGGCATTGCGCCTGCCAGTCAGGCTGGGTGGTATCACAGTGGTTGCTATGCATTTAGTTAAGCTCTACAGAATGGCTCTTTCATGTGAAAGACTACATATTTTTTCAACTAAAAAAAGACCACTAAAAGTTTCTTTTCATGTCTTATGAACTTTAAAAAGTTTTATCAAAGTAATATATGTTGATAAGACTTTACAGCTGAGGTTCAATCTGCTTATATTTTTTCTTTCCTCTTCCCCTTCCCTTCCCCATTAACATGATAATGATATTTTTAAGCAAACCTTTATGTTTTCATTACATACCTTATTTTAAACTCATTGAAATCACCACTGGATCTCTATACTTCTCTACGCAATGCAGACAGATAATGACTAGTAGGAGGGGCCAGTAGGGTACTGTACATAGCTACCTAAAAATCTTTCAGCTTGTAATGCACACTTTAAGAAGCTTGCAGTGTACTTCAATACAGAAGAGGAGTCTATATAACTGTGCAAGACTCAAGGTAAAGCTGGAGTTCAGTTCTAACTACTTGACCTCAGGAAGATTTACCCCCCTTCCTGACCAGACCATTTTTTGCGATATGGCACTGCATTGGGAAAGGTAAGGATCTCGCGCCAACTAAATGTAAAAAAAAATTTATAACGTGAAATGACGTGGTAACGAAACGTACGTCGAGGCAGTACCTGGTTACGCACAGCTACACACTTCTGGTCCCGCTGGTTCTCTGCAACAAGGAGGTGGAACGCACGCCAGCTTCCCCAGCGTGGAGCCATCTCTCCATTATCTACATGCCGAACAGCCTGTTTTTTTACCAATCTTTTAATAAACGGAATTATAATATGGCGGTTTTCTCTTTTCTTTGTCCCGCTGCATGATGTTGAAGTCAGGCTGAACTAAAGGAATATAAGTCGCACATGAAGTCCATTTATTGTGACACAAAGCTACTATTGACCTCTTTTTAATTAAATAAGTCAACACCATCTGGTAAGGTGCCACCCTTTGAGCACATTTTTGGGTGATATTACAGCTGGTGGAGGTGGAGACTTTTCACAGTGAATTTTGAAGACATCATCTGAGCACAAGCACTTTATTTATTTATGTATTTATTTATTTATGGACTTTTATACTCATATTTTGAATAAATCCACCATCTTTGGTGGTGCTTCTGGAGATTATTCACAATATTAATTGTTGGTTTTGTTATCTATTTGTCTGATGTACTAGGATTGACTATATATACTATTACTACTTACTTTATTTGTAGTGCCCCCTTTATCTATACATGGCACTGCATTACTGTAACCTCCCTGGCGGTATTATTATGTCTGATTTTTGAATCTTAAAGCTGTACAATGTTTTGCATAGAAATTTGGTGTTTTATATTGTAGGCCTGTAATTCTTAGTAAACACACTTAAATCTGTCTAAATAAGAGTCTAGTAGACATTCTGGGTATGATAAAGTTTGAAACAGAAAATCATAAACTATAATATTATAAATAACTATAAATAATTATAAAAAATAATAATAAAATATATTTCCCCATCATTCATTATCACGCAATTATCGCTGTTTTCTAGCTGGTCTATAACCACTTTTGACATAAAGGGACACTTTTTGGTTGCTATGGACAATCTCACGTTTCCAGGCAGAAAGAACAGTATATACAGTCATGGCCGAAATTGTTGGCACCCCAGACATTTTTTCAGAAAATCAAGTATTTCTCACAGAAAAGTTTTGCAGTAACACATGTTTTGCTATACACATGTTTATTCCCTTTGTGTGTATTGGAACAAAACAAAAAAAAGGAGGAAAAAAAGAAAATTGGACATAATGTCACACAAAACTCCAAAAATTGGCTGGTCAAAATTCTTGGCAACCCTTTCAAAATTGTGGATAAATAAGATTGTTTCAAGCATGTTATGCTCCTTTAAACTCACCTGGAGCAAGTAACAGGTGTGGGCAATATAAAAATCACACCTGAAAGCAGATAAAAAGGATAGAAGTTCACTTGGTCTTTGCATTGTGTGTACCTGTAACAGGCGCTGTTGCACCGCCTGTTATTTGTTATAGCAGGCGCTTTCAGCGCCGTAGTGCATTCCGTGCTGGAACGCATACGGTGCTCACGTGATGACGTCATTGCCCAGCGCCGTGATGCATTCCAGCTTGGAACGCGGAAGTGAGCCGCTACTCACGGCGGTTCTTTTGAATTCAGTGCTGATGCACTGCAGCTGGTTACCTGCCTATAAAGGCATTCAGGAAACAGATATAACCCGTTCTATTATTGTCGGCCGTAGCCGGATAGGCTACAACCAAGCTAAAGCTACCAGAAATCCCTGGACTGCATCGCTCCCCATGCTGCAACACCGCTTCAGGCGCAACTACTTCCTACACTGAAGCCTGCAAACGGATAAGTAGCTATTGTGTCACTTGTAGTGCCATAGGAAGATCTGTTGCTTATGTTCCATCCAAGATGCAATACTTCGGCGTCCGCTGGGTGGCGTTCACGTCGTTTTCTGCGTCGGGTATGCAAATTAGCTATTTCCAACGATCCACGAACATACGCGCGGCCGTCGCATTCTCGTACGTCGTCTCTAGTCTGCTTTTTCCGGTGTATAGTTAAAGCTGCTTTTTTGCGGCGTATAGTTAGATTTGCCATGTTAAGTATGGCCGTCGTTCCCGCGTCGAAATTAGAATTTTTTCTTTTTTTTGCGTAAGTCGTCCGTGAATCGGGATGGACGTAAGTCACGTCTAAGTTTAAAAAATGACGTCCTTGCGGCGTCATTTCACGCAATGTACGGCTGGAAATTTAGAAACGGAGCATGCGCAGTTCATTCGGCGCGGGGACGCGCTTCATTTAAATGAAACACGCACCTTAATCGCCGATTTGAATTCCTCCGCCAGAGACACTACGCCACCGTAACTTACGGCGCAAATTCTTTCAGGATTCGAACCAGCCAAAAGTAAGTTACAGCGGCGTAGCGTATCTCTGATACGCTGCGCCGATCTATTTCTTTGTGAATCTGCCCCAAAGGGAATTAAATATGTGTATAGAAAAAACATGTGTTACTGCATTACTTTTCTGTGAGAAATACTTGATTTTCAGGAAAAATTTCTGGGGTGCCAATAATTTTGCCATGACTGCATAATGTAAAAGTGTATGCAGGGGACTGGACAAAGCACTAGAGACAAAAGGGAGGTAAAATTATTTCCTACATTAATGTAATCTGTAAGGTTACAGTATACTGCATGTGTTATGTTTTTTGTACTTTTTGATTTTGCCGCCGGGCTCTGCCCCCATGCGATGCTCGCAGGGAACGGAGCCTGGCACACAGAGCATCGGGCGGAGGACACAGCCCGCAGACACAGCGGGGGACATCGCAGGATCCTGGTGACAAGGTAAGTAACCTGGACCAGGATTCTGCATTGCAATCCCGAGTGTGACTCGGGGTTACCAATAATGGTACTAAAATGTAATCCCAAGCCGTAATGCAACGCTGTACCCAAATAAAATTAATATATTTTTTCCCCCACAAATAGAGCTTTCTTTTGGTGGTATTTGATCACCTCTGTAATTTTTTTTTGCACTATAAACAAAAAAATACAGACAATTTTGAAAACATAATATATTTAATTTTTTGCTATAAAACAAATCCAATAAAAAAATTGAAAAACATTGAATTTCTTCATTAAATTTAAGTCAATATATATTCTGCTACATGATTTTGGTAAAAAAAAAGGCGTATTTTGATTGGTTTGCGCAAAAGTTATATAGCTAGATTCAGGTAGGCCGCCCTAACTTTGCTTCCGCGTCGCGTATCGTGTTTACACTACGCCGCCGCAAGTTAGCGAGGCAAGTAAATGATTCACAAAGTACTCGCCTGCTAAGTTACGGCGGCGTAGCGTAGCAAGCGCGCCTAATTCAAAATAGGCTGAGGGGGCGTGTTTTATGATAATTCCACGGCTGTAATGGAGGAATATAGACAGCTCAATTAATCTATATGTAGCCCCCCTGCTTCTCCTTCTATCAGGTTCTCCTTGAAGCCCCCCCCAGTGTTGTCCTCCCCCACCACAGTTCTCTAAACCCCTGTTCTTTCTGCCCCCCCTGATCTCCCCCCCAGTGCTCTCCACCCCTGTTCCCCCCCCAGTGCTCTCCACCCCTGTTCTCCCCCCCCCCAGCGCTCTTCACCCCTGTTCTCCCCCCCCAGTGCTCTCCACCCCTGTTCTCCCCCCCCCAGTGCCCTCCACCCCTGTTCCCCCCCCAGTGCTCTCCACCCCTGTTCTATACCCCTGTTCTCCCCCCAGTGCTCTCCACCGGTGCCCCCCCAGGGCTCTCCACCCCTGTTCTCCCCCCCAGTGCTCTCCACCCCTGTTCCCCCCCCCCGTGCCCTCCCCCCCTGTTCCCCCCCCCAGTGCTCTTCAACCCTGTTCTCCCCCCCAGTGCTCTTCACCCCTGTTCACCCCCCCAGTGCTCTCCAACCCTGTTCTCCCCCCCAGTGCTCTTCACCCCTGTTCACCCCCCCAGTGCTCTCCACCCCTGCCCCCCCAGTGCTCTTCACCCCTGTTCACCCCCAGTGCTTTCCACCCCTGCCCCCCCCCCAGTGCTCTCCACCCTTGTTCTCCCTCCAGTGCTCTCCACCCCTGTTCTGCTCTCCACCCCTGTTCCCCCCCCCCAGTGCTCTCCACCCCTGTTCTCCCTACCCCCCTGTGCTTTCTGACCCTGTTCTCCCCCCCCCAGTGCTCCCTACCCCTGTACTTTCTGCCCCCCCCCAGTGCTCTCAAGCTCCACCCATCGCTCTCCAGCCCCCCAGTGCTCTCCACCCCTGTTCTTTTTGGCTCCCCCTCCAGTGCTCTCAAGCTCCCCCCAGCACTCTCCGCTCCCCGCCCCTGTACTCTCCACTTCCCCCTGCATTTTGCCCCCCCTGCATTGTGCTCTTCAACCCCGCCAGTGCACTCTGCCCCCCATAGTGCGCCCAAGCCCCCCGTACTTTCCACCCGTTTTTTCTGGCCCCCACTGGAGCTCTCAAGCTCCCCCAATTGCTATCCACTCCCCAGTGCTCTCCACTCCCCCCTGCTCTTTGCACCCCCCAGTGCTCTCCAGCCCCTGTGCGCTCCACCCCTGTTCTTTCTGCTCCCCCTTTGCTCTCAAGATCCCCCCTTAGTGCTCTCCAGCCCCCCCCCCCTCAGCCTCCCGTGCTCTCCACCCCTGTTCTTTTTGGCTCCCCCTCAGTGCTCTCCGCTCCCCACCCCTGTGATCTCCACTCCCCCCTTCTCTTTGCCCTCTTCTCTCCAGCTCCTACCCAGTGCTCTCACTTCCCCAGGATCAGAGGACAGGCTCACTGGGGGCAGAAAATGAGGACGGCTGAAGGTGCAGGTGGCCAGGGACCACTCCATCTCACAACAAACAGATCCTCTGGAAGGAGCACTGTCCCCATCCAAGACGAGAACAGACCCTGCATGCTGAAGGCGATCATGGATATCTGGCTGACATGGAAGGTACCGTACCGAGCATCAACAACACACCTTCCCACAGACAGGGACTGCAGACTGGGACATGGGCCACAGGAGGGGCTGCAATAATAGGGACAGTGAGACTGCATTTGATGGGCACAGTGAGGGTGCATTTGATGGGCACAGTGAGGCTGCATTTGATGGGCACAGTGAAGCTGCAATGATGGGCACAGTGAGGCTGCATTTGATGAGTACAGTGAGGCTCCATTTGATGGGCACTGATGAGGCTGTATTGAGCTCTTGTATCATGTCTGCAGCCTCTGACCATCTCCTGTATCATGTCTGGAGAGGAGTCAAGAGTGGGAGCACCGCTGGGATGGGGGTCATGGGAGAAGTCAGATGTCTGTGGACTGTGGAGAGGAGACTATATAGGATAAAACTAGAGCCACCAAGCTGGAGCCGACTGACTGAGCCCTGCATGGTGCACCTGAGAGGAAGTCGGTGACAGCACCACTAGGCCAGTCTGAGGGGGGGTCACTGATGTAAAGGGGAAGTGAATACGATAATGTAAGGAAGCACTGATATAAAGGTTCCCCCTTATATCAGCAACCCACTACCCTTACCGTATTCTTTCTGCGGAAGGTGACCCCCCCCCCCACATTCTGAGTTCCTGGGGCCCCCCTTGATGATTGACCACTTTTACCTGGAATTTGCGTTTATAGATATAAAGCCCTCTGTGCTTTCATATCTGTCTTATCTATATATAATACACTCTTCAAATGTGCTTTAAAAATGTATGGTTTTCCCTTTCATGAACAAGAAAATAATGATGCTGTGCTGTTACGCTGGTATAATAATGATGCTGTGCTGTTACGCTGGTATAATAATGCTGTGGGGCTGGTATGATTTTTTTTCCAGGGCTGGTTTTTATCCCCAGTCCAGCCCTGATCGGCTCCTGTTGTGCATAATCACAGTGGGAGCAAGCTGGCACATGCCCCCTAACCGGAAGAGCTGGATCACGTATATATACGTGATTCGGCACACAGCTGATTCGGCACAGCTGTATCAGTAAAACTGTTATGGGATGGACAGCAAGGGGTTATGCTTGATAATTTGTAATGATTGGCTAATTTTTTAGGTTTTGCATAGAGTTGTGAAGTGTTAATAATACCTATCGGGTTCTTATTGATGTCTGGGCCGCTGTTAAGAAGATTCACCTAATCGTCCTGTTTACCGCTATGACCGAGAGAAAAAATGGAAGAAAATCCAAAATTTTGAGCTGTCACCAGAAAACGAATAGAGGCGGAATCTTCCAATGGGGACACTAGTTCTGGCGACCCTGGTGACAAGGTAGCGTGCTGACGCAAGACGTTTCTTCGTTCCGTGTGGACGGGCGTTTGATAGAGCCGGCCGGCCTTTATCCATTTCTGTTTTTATCCTGTAAGTGTTAAATCTTTTTATATTAAAACTACTGAGTCAACATACTTCACCATGTGGGCAATATCATTTTTTCTATGCATCCACTGACCATATTACACCGGAGGACCCCAAGATATATCACCATCGCTCGGGATTTTAAAGGCCCTGGCTAGGGGTTTAGCCGCATGCTCATATTGCTTTATGCTCTGGTAAGCCTCCCATCCATAGGGTGTTTTGGTGGTGGTGGTCCCTTGAGTCACAAATATCTTTTATGCGCTGGTCCTGTTGTACTTCACCATTAAGTTTTTTTTGTGACACGCTGCAATCCTGTGGATCCGTGTTCGGGAAGTCTCAACATCCATCCCCTCTCATCCCCCTGCGAGGATCATCAAAAGGCCCTGGCTGGGGTTTGCAGCCGCAAGCTTTTTATTGCTTGCCATCCGGTAAGCCTCCATCCTTTTTTATTTAGTGGTGTCGGCCACCACATATGATTTCAACCTATGAATCTTTATTCAATATTGATGAACTTACTTTTAACCATTTCTATTGATACAAAGACTTTACCTTCAATCATGTGTTTTATTCCCTTTTAAATTTGGGGTCTTTGCAATCTCATTGTAATTTTATTTTCATCAATTTTCTTTTCTGATATCAACTGACTGTTTAGTTTAACTTATATTAATAGCGCAACATTCCTTTTTTCCTTACTTGTTTTGTGTTTGTATGACACTGTTGTGTTGCAGCTTAGTTAGTTATTTTTTAGTGCCTAAGCGCGGTATTTCTTCTCTTTGACAACAGGAGATTCCCTCACTTTGAAGGGGTTTCCTCTTTTTTCCTGTAATAGGAAATCTCCCCAATAGGAGACAGGGGGGAAATAATATCCAAAAGGGAAAAAAAAGTTTTGCCTACAGTTCTACTTTAAATGTATGTATTTCCCCTTTTTTTATTAAATAACATGTTTTATTAAATAGAATCATTTGTATAAAATATTTATCAATAAAGTGTTATTAGTTATTTGCTATTATTAATATATATATTTTTTTTACTATTAATATGAATTTTATAGACTCATTGGCCCAGATTCAAGAAGCAATTGCGCCTGTGTAACCATAGGTTACACGGCGCAATTGCTTACTTGCTCCGGCGTAGCGAATGCTCCTGATTCAGGAACATCGCTACGCCGACTGCAGCCTAAAATCTGCGTGGCATAAGGCTCTTATGCCACGCAGATTTTAGGCTGCATTCTAGCGATGACCGCTAGGGGGCGCTCCCATTGTGATCTGTGTATAGTATGCAAATTGCATACTAACACCGATTCACAACGTTGCGCGAGCCCTGCGTACGCAAATTACGTAGTTTGCGTACGTCGGGTTTCGCGCAACGTTACACATCCTAATAGCAGGCGCAGCCAATGCTATAGGATACCCACTTTCCCGCGTTGCGAGATTTAAAATCTACGTCGTTTGCGTAAGTGATTCGTGAATGGCGCTGGACGCCATTCACGTTCACTCTGAAGCAAATGACGTCCTTGCGACGTCATTTGCTGCAATGCACGTCGGGAAAGTTTCCCGACGGAGCATGCGCTCTACGCTCGACGCGGGAGCGCGCCTAATTTAAATGATTCCCGCCCCCGGCGGGATCATTTACATTGCGCGCGCTTACGCCGGGCAATTTTGCCGGCGCGCCCTCGCAATTTACGGAGCTACTGCTCCGTGAATCGAGGGCAGCGCAAAATATTTGCGGGGGCGCAGGGCAAAATCGTTGCCCTGTGCCTCCGCAAATAAAGCGCAAATGTACCTGAATCTGGGCCATTATCTATAGTTTGTTCATTTTTATTAGAAGGAGAGGAGCTGAGAGCATCTGTTTTTGGCCCCAGAAGAGTAGGGCCAGGACTGCTTGCTGCAATACCAATGCACAAAGCAGGTATGTATGACATGTTTATACATTTCTTTTTTAAAAAGATGGTTTACAACAAATTTTAAGTAAATTATTTGCAATACCGTTAAAATATATTACATTTATTTGCCTTACTAGGTTAACAATGTATATTCCTGCAGTTAGTTTACTGTAAGGACTTGTTTATACTTGCTTCAAAACAAGGCTTCGGACACACTTTTTTTTTAAAAGCTCTCTAAACACCAATCAAAGCCCCTGTCACTAAATAAAATGGTTAGCTTACAGTCCTCTTTACGACTTATGTTTGCTTTGCTTCACTTCAAAAATTATACTCCATATCACTTTACTGGTGCTTCAAAGCATCTTCAAAGCCTCCATAGAAGTCTATAACAAAGCTTGCCTCAAGAACCTGAAGCTTTTGAGAGGCTTTAATTCAGCTTTAGCCTTGCCTTGTTTTGGAGAAATTGCAGGTATGAGATATCAACACACACACACAGGACATCTGCCAAGCTTTGTTAAAGCTTCACAAAAGCATCACCGAAGCATCATCGAAGCATCACAAAAGCATCAAAAACACATCAAAAAGGCATGTTGAAGCGGTAGGTGCTTTAATGTGTGTTGAAGTCGAAGCAAGTTGAAATTAGGGCCCTAATTTACAATTTGTACATGAGTTCAAGAGCTTCGCTTGATTGTGACCTCGACCACCGCGCTGGTCCTGATTCATACATAGCCACCGATGATGCCTTTATTTACTGTAGTTCTGGCAAAAGTCTCAAAGATTTGTTGGGTTAATGTGATCAAATGGAACAAAGAGCAACCAAACTGATTTTATTTAAAGTGATTCCAAAGGATGTTCTTAAAAAGAATAAACATGTCATTTTTACCTGTTCTGTACAATGATTTTGCACAGAGCAGCCTCTATCCCCCTCTTCTGGCTCCCCTGTCACTCTGAGTGCCCCCATAGCAAGCCGCTTGCTATGGGGGCACTCGACACACACACAGCACGGCTCCACTCCCCCTCCCCCGTTCTCTCCTTACTGGCTGTGATTGACAGCAGCAGGAGCCAATAGTACCCGCTGCTGCCTTGATCTCCAGAGGAGAGAGAGCAGGGAGATCACAGCGATGGTTCGACATCAGGCTTAGGTAAGTAATGTGGGGGAGCTGCATGCAGAAGGTTTTCTACCTTAAAGGGGTTGTAAAGGAAAAAAATTGTTTTCATAATAAGCATCCTTTACCTGCAGACATTCCTCTTTTCACTTCCTCATTGTTTGTTTTTGCTCAGAAGTTGCTCTATTTCTTCTCTGTTCTGTTCATTTCGTGCTTGTCTGATTTTACTGACCACCATGAAGGGAGGCCTTACTGCGGTGGTCAGTAACGTGCTCACCCCCTCCTGGGGACTACATCTGTGCGGCAGGACGCTCTCTACGTGTCAGGCCCCGTACACACGAGAGGATCTATCCGCTGGAATTTATCCGCGGATCACTTTCAGCGGATAGATCCGCTGGTGTGTACAACCCAGCGGATATTTATCCGCGGATATTTTTCGGGCCGATGGTTTTCCAGCGGATCAAAATTTCTTAGCATGCTAAGAAATTGATCTGCTGGAATCCAGTCCAGCGGATTGATCCGATGGTCTGTACAGACTCACCGGATCAATCCGTCCGATTCCCTCCCTCGCATGCGTCGTAATGATTCGACGCATGCGTGGAAGTCCTTATATTACAGTGTCGCGCACGTTGCCGCGGAGGGAATTCCGTGCGGATTTTGATCTGATGGTTAGTACAACCATCAGATCAAAATCCGCCGGAGGACCGTTTCCGCGGATAAATCCTCTCGTGTGTACTAGGCCTTTGAGACTTCAAGGAGGTGTGAATTACTGGGCGTGCCGCAATTCATACTGGGAAATGTAGTTCTTACATGAAGGAGCGATGCAAACCAGGAAGTGAATGAGAGAACAGAAACTAGAATGCCGGAGGTGATATAGATGAGGGAATTTAATAGGTATTTACTCGTTTTTTAACATAATCATTACACTATTCTGTCTGTCTACCTTGCAGACATAAATTTTAGGCAAAAAATTGTTTTCCTTTACAACTCCTTTAATGCAGAGAAAACCTTTAAAACTACTTTAAAGCGAAATCAATCAAAGATATTTTCTACGTGGTCACCACGTTTTTTTACAGAATAAGCAGGTGTCTCATATGTCTAATATCTACTTTTTCACAGAGAGTAGAATAGGTGCGCCAATGGGAGAGGCAGTATAACGGCACAAAAACATACAATAATCCAGCTAAACAGCACTATTTGGCATTCACAGTGCTGCACAAATGCTCTTAATTAAAATGTACAGATTTGCAAGAATCAGGATTTTTTTAATTTTCAGAGTTATGCATGGAAACACAAATGGTGATGCAAATGAGCTGAACAGCAATAATGGCCAAGAAATGGACAATGCTGGTGTGGGCAATTACTGCATTGTGCAGTCCAAAATATAGGCCACTACACCTACAACAAAAAGTTACATAAAACACAAAATGATATTACTTACCCATATATCTATAATTCCTTTTCCGTGCAATATATTCTGGATAGATAGCATTACATATCATATACTTCTCTTATGTATCTCCATGCTTTTATATTAAAGGCATTGTACACTTTTAATTTTCTTTTTGGTTTTAACTAGTTATTAGTGTAGTCCGGGGGCCAGATTCAGAAAGAGATACGACGGCGTATCTCCTGATACGCTGTTGTATCTCTGAGTTCCGACGGTCGTATCTATGCGACTGATTCAGAGAATCAGGTTACGCATAGATATCCCTAAGATCCGCCAGGTGTAAGTGTTTTACACCGTCGGATCTTAGGCTGCAATTCCAGGCTGGCCGCTAGGTGACGCTTCCGTATTCTTACGCAAGGAATATGCAAATGAGGATTTACACCAATTCAGAAACGAACGACCGCCCAGCGCTTTTTTTTACGTCGTTTGCGTTCGGCTTTTTCCGGCGTATAGTTACCCCTGCTATATGAGGGGTAGATAATGTTAAGTATGGTTGTTGTTCCCGCGCCGAGTTTTGAAATTTTACATCGTTTGCGTAAGTCGTTCACGAATACGGCTGGACGTAATTTACGTTCACGTCGAAACCAATGACATCCTTGCGACGTCATTTAGAGCAATGCACACTGGGATATGTACACGGACGGCGCATGCGCCGTTCGTAAAAAACGTCAATCACGTCAGGTCATCACACATTAACATAAAACACACCCCCCCTCCAAAATTTGAATTACCTGGTCTTATGCCGCAACACATATCGGAGATACCTTACGCGGGCCGGACAGATACGCCATTGTTGATTGTTTTTCTTACCTTGTAATGATCAGCTCACAGGTTGTGGCTGCAATCTGTAGCGTCATGACTAATTGATTCCCCTATGTCCGTGTATTCATTAAAATATTTGCTAAAGGGACAGGCAATGTCTTGTTCTCTGTTGCACAGTCTCCAATCCATGCCTTCGCCATTTACTCTATGTTGCATCGCACATGTGAGAGTGCTAATATGATGAAAGACTGCTTGTTGATGGATCTGTTATTGACTTTGCCTGCTTGTGTATTTACCAGATCTAATTACTGTTGAGTTCTCACCTGCAGAACACTGGACTGAGAGACCCAGGGACTATGGTATCTGTAGTATTTTCACAGGAAATGTTAGTTCTTAGACTAGACATTCATGCATTAATCACTTTTTCAATTTGAACACAAACAGAAACTGTTAACACCAGAATGTGAAGATTTACTCTACTATAGGCTGTACGTACAGGGCAATAAATTAACCGCTTCCGGACCACCCCACGTACATTTACTGCAGGAAGTGGCCTGGCTGCGTGAAATCAGATACCTGTACATGATTTCATGCATGTATATTGGCCTAAATTGATAAAGAAATGTGTTTAAAAAAAAAAATGGATATGTATTATTACAGAAAGTAAAAAATATTGTTTTTTGTTTATAGCGTAAAAAATAAAAAGCGCAGAGGCGATCAAATACCACCAATACAAAGCTCTATTTGTGAGAGAAAAAACGTTTGGGTACAGTGTCACATGACCACGCAATTGTCAGTTAAAGAGATGCAGTGCCGGAAGTGTGTAAAACCTTCCAGAGCTAAAGTGGTTAAACAATTTGTTAAGTGCAGGTGGAAAATGTTTTGTTAGCTAAAGCAATGAGTGTCATAATCAATTGTCATTTTTTTATCATTTTTATTTGCATCTCTGTGTTGCTGATCTCCTCCATTCTTTGTCAGCTATTTCTTGTCTCCGTGTGCACGCTCTAGCACCAGCTGTACATCATTTCTGTGGACTGGCTTCCTGAGTTACAGTAGTGGACAATACCCGTGCAATGTGTGTTGGCATAGGTGTGCCTGGGCACACCCTAATCACCCTGTGCAATGCAATGCAACCCTGATGAGTTTTACTTCCTCTTTTGCTCGCAGCAAAGCCTGCAAATGAAAAGCATAATGGGCTAGTATGCATCGCAAAAGAATCCAGTGATGCAAAAGAATCCAGTGCTGTCCCCAGTGTAGGCAGCATCCATCTTCTGGCCCCTCTTCCTTCCGGGCCACGGATTACGGCTCTGTGATTCGCCGGAGCCGCCTGTCGTCACTCCCGCGCATGCGCACATGGGAGCCGCGATTAACCGCACAGGCTAGGGAAGAAACGGCACTTAGTTTCGTTTCTTCCCCGCGCATGCGTTTAGGAGATATTTCCACTACGTATAGGTAAGCCTTATTCTGGGCTTACCTATAGGTAGAAGTCCAAAAAGTGGGTTTACAACCACTTTAACCGCCATGGCAGCTGAGGCTACAGAGAAAGGGACTGGGAAATCTCTGTCCTTAGTCCCTTTCTCTGTTATTTCACCAATGCCCCTAAATGGGGCTCCTAACATTGTAAAAAATATATATATATTTTTTTTTATTTATTTTTTTATTTTTTACAATTTTTTTAAAATAATTTTGTTCATAATATTTTTTAAAGAAAAAAATAACAAAATAAAATATTAGAAATATTAAAAACAAAAAACTACTGCACCAATCTCATCCCTAACACCATCCACTTCTCTACTGTGTATGTGTGTTTTGAACTTAGGGGTGCACACCCTAATGCCAATAGGCTGCGCACACCTAGTGTGTTTGGCACAACCACTTGTAGTTGCCATCAGAGGTATTAAACCCTAAAACAAAAATGTATATATTGCAGCTTTCCAATTCTTTTATGTTCTGGTTGCATTCATTTTCTGGTGATCCAGCCAGTAGGTCTGTTGTTTTTTATTTCCTAAAGGGGAACTTCAACTAATAAGTAAATTTTTCCTCTTCCTCACCTCCCTCCCACACACACACAGAATCCCTCTCTTGTTTGCCTGCAACCTCATGGGACATATCACAGGTGCGTTCGTGCGACATTGTATCCAAACAAAATTTATGTATTATTTTCCCAGAAATAGAGCTTTCTTTTGGTGGTATTTGATCACGTCTGTGGTTTTTATTTTTTGCACTTTTAAACAAAAAAATTACCAACAATTTAGAAAACAAATATATTTTTTACTTTTTTGCTAAAATAAATATCCCCCCCAAAAACTAAAAAAAAAGAATTTCTTCCTCAGTTTAGGCCGATATGTATTCTGCTACATATTTTTGGCAATTATATTTACTCTCACGTCATTTTTTTTTTTCTTTTTAGATTATATACATATATGTTGTGTTTGAATTGTATTGTTTATATCTTTTGATTATGCACTTACAGTCTTAAAATATTTTGGCTTATCCACATAGTTACAGGTTAATCCAGACCACACATATGTTTCCAATTTACCCATTTACCTAGATCATAGACGCCGCCGCAACTTTAAGGCGGCGTTAGTGTATCGTATTTACGCTACGCCGCCTTAAGTCAGAGAGGCAAGTACTGTATCACAAAGTACTTGCCTCCCTAACTTACGGCGGCGTAGCGTAAATGCGGCCGGCGTAAGCACGCCTAATTCAAATGAGGATAGGGGGCGTGTTTTATGTTAATTACTCGTGACCCGACGTGATTGACGTTTTTTGCGAACGGCGCATGCGCCGTCCGTGTACATATCCCAGTGTGCATTGCTCCAAAGTACGCCGCAAGGACGTATTGGTTTCGACGTGAACGTAAATTACGTCCAGCCCATTCACGGACGCCTTACGCAAACGACGTAAAATTTTCAAATTTTGACGCGGGAACGACGGCCATACTTAACATTGACTAGGCCAACTAGGGGCCAGCTTTATCTTTACGTGGCGTATCTCTTACGGAAACGGCGTATCTTTACTGCGACGGGCGCACGTACGTTCGTGAATTGGCGTATCTAGTAATTTACATATTCTACGCCGAACTCGACAGAAGCGCCACCTAGAGGCCAGCCTAAATATTGCACCCTAAGATACGACGGTGCAGGCTGTCGTATCTTAGCTAGGTTTAAGTGTATCTCAGTTTGAGAATACACTTAACTTAGGACGGCGCAGATTCCGAGTTAGGTCGGCGTATCTACTGATACGCCGCCTAACTCTCTCTGAATCTAGCTAATTGTGTCACATTGGGCAACAATATTGTGCATTATATTTTATATCACTGTGGGTTTCCCCACACTTTACATAGAATCAGTGCAAGTTTACACTAATGCCGTGTACACACGATCGGTTCGTCTGATGAAAACGGTCCGATGGACATCGCAGGGGCCAGGCACGCGGCATCGGCATTTCAGGGACGCGCGGCGGCGCTCGCGCGTCACCCAGTGGCCGGAGGAGCCGAGCCCATAAAAAGGAAAGCCTCCCGCATTGTAGAGACACCTTGTGGCATCTTTTTACAATGGCACGGATCTGAAGACGTTAATTAATTGAATTGTCAGCGCTTTCCTTTACCTACACATGTAAGATTCCTTGGCTGGATTTTTATCTCCATATTTACTAATAAGCAGTGGCAGCTGGTGGGGGTTTTTTTGTCACTTTTTGCCGGTCAGTCGAGCATTTACCCCATCATGGCAAGGCTCAGTGTGGTGCAGTGCGCAGTCCTCTCCTCCATGGCGGCTTCTAGCTCCTCACCTCCTTCTCCTAAGCGTCCAAAAGGATCGTCTGTCCTTTCAGACAATTGGGTGACCGGTGTCAAAACCTGCTTCCTGATTGGCTGGGAGAAGGATCAGTGTTATAAAAGCGAATATTGATTCGCTTTTGTAACACACCTGGGTGGGCTTGGAGCTCACTCTCTGCGACCCAAGCCCACCCTATATTGAAGCCTATTAGAACCTCTGGTGCTTCAAAAAAAACAGCCCCTCTGCATTGAAATTCATGCCCCAGTGTCATGAAAAGACGCATTGATAGGAGAGGCGGCGATGGGATAGGGAGTGGGGGGCGGCGCCTGTGCACCCTTAATGGATGCCCCTGCTATAAATAGAACTTTTTGTGGTGGTACCGTATTGCCGGCTTTTTTTCTTGGACTGTAAACCTGAGCAATGCCTGAATAATATTATTTAGATGCTATGGATTTTTGCTTTTGCACCTTTGACTTTACAAATAATTGGTGAAAATTCAACCATTCTTTGAATTTTTTTAACACAGTGTTGAATTTTATAACAAGAAGATACAAATAAAACCACTTCATTGTGGTTCCACTGTTCCTGAGAAAACTAAATTGGAAAATTAGTGAATATGCATTTTGTGTGAATTATTAGGTAGAGTCACACAAACTATACACCCGCAACAGAATGGTTTATTGGCTGTAAGAATGTTTAACCTAAAAAATTGCCCGTGTATAATATTGAGATGTTTTATATAGCATATTACAGATCTCACTTCCTCCCCACTGACCCATATGAGTGGGACATAAATCCATGTCAAATATATTGGCCAGCCTCACACATACGCTTTCTGCAAATGGTGGAAAATATCTGTTACGTAAGATTCTATACTTCTCCATGCACCTGCCTGGTCACAAGTAGGAAATCAAAGCATAGCTGTTCTTGTGTTCCTAAGTGCAACACCCTGTGATTCAATTGCATTAGCAGAGGCAACCAAAAACTGTCCAAAACGCATACTTGTGTTTTACGCACCTTTCACATGGGGCGGATCCGTTGGATGGACTCTGCTAGCTCAGCGAGAGATCGTTCCATTGATCCCCACTGAGCAGGCAGATGACAGGTCAGTCTCTGGTCACTGTGCAGAGTGGACCTTTCAGAGCCCTGCTGTCCTCTATGGGGAGATCGGATGAAAACGGACAGCCTTTCCATTTTTATCCGATCCCATCCGATCCACTGGACGGATAGTCAAACGTATCTCCACCCGTCTATTTTAAGCGGATCTTATCGGATCGGATGGCAGGCGGGTGTCAGCAAACACATCTCCCGCTCATATCCACCTGCCCATAGAAGTCAAAGGGTGGCCAGCTTGGATGCGCCTGAAAAACAGACAGGTGGAGTTCTGCAAATAACATGATACTGACCTTTTTTTTTTTTTCCCCCTGTAGATATCGTTTAGCCATAGAATCAACCACGTCTTCCGGGTAGGGGAATCCACGTGGGAGTGGGCGTTCCTATTGACATGCCAATCAATTGGCATGCTGAACGACGGTGCACACAGCGCGTCACGACTTCCCGAAGGAAGCTCGGGTTGGCTCGGCTCTATTCGGCGCCGGTGCGAGCATCCTTCGGGAAGTCGTGACGCGCTGTGTGCGCCGTCGTTCAGCATGCCAATTGATTGGCATGTCAATAGGAACGCCCACTCCCGCGGGATTTCCTACCCGGAAGACGCGGTTGATTTCTATGGCTAACTATATCTACAGGGGGAAAAAAAAAAGGTCAGTATCATGTTATTTGCAGAACTGGACTGGATATAATGTTAGAAATTTTTTTATAGGGTGAACCTCCACTTTAAGGTCCCAATCACACTGACTGGTTAAAACATGCTACTGTAACATGTATTTAATGGAAAAAAGTACCACTCCAAGCCTGCAACCTATGCTGTGCTCCTGCCCTGTGGTACTGACAGGTGCAGACTCTGCGCTGATCCGTGGAGAAAAATAAATGATCCTGGACTGCCACACTCTGATAGGCGATTTATTGAAACAAAATGAACAAAGGATAAAATCCAAAGTTGTATGACATCCAAAAATATCATGCAACACTGCAATCAATGGTAGGAAGTGAACACGGGACAAAAAGGCTAACATGTGTCACATTGTGGATAGATGCTTACCACATAGCTGGGTTGTGTGAGGATCTAAAAGGATTTAAAATGGAAAACTTTGAACGCATCCAAACCAATTAGAGCTGGTCTGCACAGCATTAGAAAATAGGGCCAGATTCACGTAGAAGTGCGGCGGCGTAACGTATCGTAGATCGTTACACCGCCGCAAGTTTTCATCGCAAGTGCCCTGATTCACAAAGCACTTGCATTGAAAACCTACGCCGACGGCCTCCGGCGTAAGCCCGCGTAATTCAAAGGGGCGTGTGCCATTTAAATTAGGCGCGCTCCCGCGCCGGACCTACTGCGCATGCTCCCTTTTAAATTTCCCGCCGTGCTTTGCGCGAAGTGACGTAATTTTTTTTGAACGGCGACGTGCGTAGCGTACTTCCGTATTCCCGGACGTCTTACGCAAGAAGGAAACATTTTTACATTCGACGCGTGAACGACGGCCATACTTTATACAGCACATACGTGTGCTGTGTAAAGTTAAGGCACCAAAAACGACTAACTTTGCGACGGGAAACTAGACTAGCAGCGACGTAGCGAACGTGAAAAACCATTGTGGATCGCCGTAACTCCTAATTTGCATACCCGCGCTGGTTTACGACGCAAACTCACCCCAGCGGCGGCCGCGGTATTGCATCCTAAGATCCGACAGTGTAAAACAATTACACCTGTCGGATCTAAGGGCTATCTATGCGTAACTGATTCTATGAATCAGTCGCATAGATACTCTGAGAGATACGACGGAGTATCTGAGATACTCCGTCGTATCTCTTTTGTGAATCTGGGCCATAGATACCTGATTGAAACGGACACAACCCTGCATTGGTCCGAAAATCTGAATTAATTAAGGTCGAATCTGTTAATTAAAGGCTTATGGTGTCTGTCGAATGTTCTAAGAAGATTCGACGGAGCAGCTAAACTGTACGATGCCGCAATCGTACATTTCCGGTCGAATGCTCCGCCCACAAGCTATAGTAGAATCCTAATGTTGAATGACTAGTAATAATTATATTTATTAACCGCTTAACGACCGCCGCATGTAATTATACTACGGCAAAATGGCACGGGCAGGCAGAACGACGTGCCCGCACGTCGCTGTCTTGCCGCGGGTCGGGGGTCCGATCGGGACCCCCCCCGGTACATGCGGCGCTCGGTAAGCCTCAGGGAGCGATCCGGGACGAGGGCGCGGCTATTCGTTTCTAGCCGCCCCCTCGCGATCGCTCCCCGGAGCTGAAGAACGGGGAGAGCCGTATGTAAACACGGCTTCCCCGTGGTTCACTGTGGCGGCTGCATCAATCGAGTGATCCCTTTTATAGGGAGACACGATTGATGACATCAGACCTACAGCCACACCCCCCTACAGTTGTAAACACACACTAGGTGAAACATAAACCCCTACACTGCCCCCTGTGGTTAACTCCCAAACTGCAACTGTCATTTTCACAATAAACAATGCAATTTAAATGCATTTTTTGCTGTGAAAATGACAATGGTCCCAAAAATGTGTCAAAATTGTCCGAAGTGTCCGCCATAATGTCGCAGTCATGAAAAAAATCGCTGATCATTGGCCATTAGTAGTAAAAAAAAAAAAATGCAATAAAACTATCCCCTATTTTGTAAACGCTATAAACGCAAACCAATCGATAAACGCTTATTGCGATTTTTTTTACCAAAAATAGGTAGAAGATACTTATCGGCCTAAACTGAGGGAAAAAAAATTATATATGTTTTTGGGGAATATTTATTTTAGCAAAAAGTATTGCATTTTTTTCTAAATTGTCGCTCTATTTTTGTTTATAGTGCAAAAAATAAAAACCGCAGAGGTGATCAACTACCACCAAAAGAAAGCTCTATTTGTGGGAAAAAAGGACGTCAATTTTGTTTGGGAGCCATGTCGCACGACCGCGCAATTGTCTGTTAAAGCAACGCAGTGCCGAATCGCAAAATCTGGCCTGGGCATTTAGCTGCCTAAATGTCCGGGGCTTAAGTGGTTAATTATTATTACTAGTCAACCAACATTAGAATTCTTCTATAGTCTATGGGCGGAGCATTTGACCATAAATGTTCGCTCGCGGCGATCGTATGTTTTTAGCTGTTTTGTCGAATCTTCATGTCTCTATAATGTTGAATCTTTTCTCTCTATGTAGAATAATCTTGAACTAATAGAGTTAAGGTTAGGCACATTCAACCACAGGTTCGATAGACACAGATCACTATTGTAAAAGTCATGTTGAATCTTCTATCTGTATCGAACTGTTGTCGCAACTAAACTAAATTAAAGCATTTTTTATGTCGGATTTCGGATTCTGCGCGTTCGTTATCGTTTGTTAAAACGACCGCGAAAATCCCCGAAATTCGGGCGAAAATGCATTCGGACAAAAACTAATGTACATGTCTAGCGTGAACCAAGTCTTAGAGATCAGACACATGTAATATTACTGTTTGCAATTCTTGTATGTAGTTTTAATATTCATTTTAGTTTTTGAATATAGCGCCACTTCATATTTGTAAACAATAAAAATATAGGCCAGATCCAGAGAGAATTGGATCCTTGCAGCGTATCAGAGATACGCTACGCCGCCGTACCTTACCTGGCGGAATTTTGAATCCTCAACGATTTCGTGCCCTAAGTTACGGCGGCGTAGTGTATTTCTGGCGGCGAAATTCAAATCGGCGATCAGGGGGCGGGTTTCATGAACTGCGCATGCGTCGTCCAGAAATTTCCCGCCGTGCTTTGCGCGAAATGACGTTGCAACAACTTAGACGTGAGTTACGTCCATCCCTATTCACGGACGACTTACATAAAAAAAATCAAATTTCAACGCGGGAACGACGCCCATACTTAACATGGCAAGTCTATCTATACGCCGCAAAATACCCGCTTTAACTATACGCCGGAAAAAAGCCGACTACAGACGACGTTAGAAAATGCGACGGCCGCGCGTACGTTCGTGGATCGTCATAAATCGCGAATTTGCATACCCGACGCGGGAAAACGACGCAAACTCCACCCAGCGGGCGCCCGAAGTATTGCATCTAAGATCCGAAGGCGTACGAAGCCGTACGCCTGTCGGATCTTACCCAAATGCCGTTGTATCTTGGTTTGAGGATTCAAACTAAAGATACGACGTGGGAAATTTGAAAGTACGCCGGCGTATCAGTAGATACGCCGGCGTACTTGCTCTGTGAATCTGGCCCATACACTCCAGGTATCAGCTGAATTATCAGGGGAGGTGAGCTGTCTTTGATTTTTTTTTATTCACATTTGACTCAGAAAACACTGAAACCAGTAAGTAGGAGGGCAGCAATGCCAGTAGATGTTCCTTTCAAATACAGCATCATCAGTTTCATCCTAATGTCGCTATGACTTGTTTATTAATAATGTAATTTCCAATGGCTTTATATAATGGAGTATTTGACTAGAGCTGTGCTTTTTTTCCAGCAGGGGGCGCATTCCTACAAAAAAATTCCTTGATCAATGAAGACATAATTGGACCATTCTTTCCCTTTAACCAGAACCTTGATCAGTGAAGACACAGTTGACCATTCTTTCTCTATAACCAACACCAGTTAACTGGTGTGGCTAGCAAGTAAATCATAATAATCTTGGAAATCTACCAATCATCCAGCATTAATATTCTGAATATCTATTTAATGTGGCTATTTAAAACCAGATTATGGAGGTGATTTTAACAGGAACGATGACGAACTAGGTCTTTGCAAATACAAGGACCCACGGTTTCTCTTTATTGTTATTGTTATTAACAGATACAGAGGCCTTGAATTTATTTTGCTGTTTTGTGGCCTTGACTTTGTTACCATTTGTTATGATTAATTCTTAGGCTCCATGCACACAGAAGCTAAAAAAAAGCTATAAATAAATGCAGGGAGCCTTTCAACGTTTATTAGCGTTTTTTGCAATAGCGTTTATTAGCATGTTTCAGTGTAGCGTTTTTTAGCTTTTTTTTTTTCAATGGTTAAAAAAACGCAAAAAATGCTGGCGCCAGCGTTTTTGAGTGTTTTTGAGCGTTTTTTCAGTGTTTATGTTTTTTTCCCGCCGAAAAAATGGCACTTTGAACGCAAATTTCGGGGGTTCAGAAAAAAGCCAATAAACTCCAAGGCTCATTAACACTAAAAAACACGTTCCCGCGTCGAATTTTGATTTTTTTACGTCGTTTGCGTAACTCGTCCGTAATTTACGTTCACGTCAAAACCAATACGTCCTTGCGGCATATTAGGAGCAATGCACACTGGGAGATTTCCACGGACGGCGCATGCGCCGTTCGTGAAAAAACGTCAATCACGTCGGGTCACAAGTTATTAACATAAAACACGCCCCCCTGTTTCAAATTTGAATTAGGCGGGCTTACGCCGGCCTTTTTACGCTAGGCCGCCGCAACTTACGGTGCAAGTGCTTTGAGAATACAGCACTTGCCCTTTTAAGTTGCGGAGGCGGAACGTAAATCGGATACGTTATACCCGCGCAAAGATACGCGGATCTACGTGAATCTGGCCCTTAGAGTTCAGTTTATGGGCTTTTTAAAAAAACGCCAAAACGCCAATAAACTGCAGTTTATCAGCTTCTGTGTGCATGGAGCCTTACTATTTTCCCATTCCATTTCATTGTAACTTTTATCAACCTATGCGTTGTTTTTGTTACTTTGTTTTTATCATATTAGCCAAATTATATTGGTTGTCCAGGATTCTGATATACTGGCTTCCATTTTACCAACTTCTATCTATGGTTTACTTATGTTAAGGTGTTTTATAGTCGATATCTATTGAAATGTTTTTATCTGCAGTCAGAACGAGAAGGATTTCAGAATACAAGTGCATACAGATAAATAAAATACAAATGATGCATAATTAGTCTGCATCAGAACATAGTACAGTACAGAATTATAATATAACAATTACACAGTTTTACATAATGTGCTTTTTAGTGAAGTTTCACTGCCTATTCACTGCACATTACACTTTCACTGCAGACATGCTCCCACTGTACAATAAGCATTACCAGTTTGAACATTCACCAATATCTAATTTACCATGTTGTGTGGTGAATGTTGGCAATGAATATTATTGAATTCAGCAAGATGAACTTGCTTAGACATACCAGATTTTTATAAATCTGCCCCATTTGACAGGCATTCCGATTAAAGCACTATATAAAGTTGCAACAAAATAACATGATAAGTCAAAGAAAAAAATATTTTCTGGTAGGACACAAAAGAAAAGGAAGGGAGTATAACAAGAGGAAAAAGATGATAGCCAGAGGCATGACACCAGGAGGCGCATCCAGCCAGTGGCGGACTGACAACTTATGGGGCCCCCGGGCAATAGGAGATTATGGGGCCCCTGGGCAATAGGAGATTATGGGGCCCTGGGCAATAGAAGATTATGAGGCCCAGGGCAATAGAAGATTATGAGGCCCCCGGGCAATAGGAGATTATGGGGCCCCGGGCAATAGAAGATTATGAGGCCCCCGGGCAATAGGAGATTATGGGGCCCCTGGGCAATAGGAGATTATGGGGCCCCGGGCAATAGAAGATTATGAGGCCCCGGGCATAGAGATTATGAGGCCCCCGGGCAATAGGAGATTATGGGGCCACACAGTATATACACATACACACACACACATACATTATAAATACACAGTATACACATACACAGTATACACACACAGTATACACACACATATACAGTATACACACACAGTATACACACGCAGTATACATTCACACAGAATACATACACACACAATGAAAACGTACTGGAGCGGTGGGGCAGCTATAATCTTGGGATTTCTAGATCAAAAGGATGCTGGCAAGGGACATTTCAGGGATAGATGTAAAAAAAACACTGATTTTTACATACTGTCCCTGGTTTTACTGAGGCTGGCAACCCTGATGGGGCCCCCTAGTGGCATGGGGCCTTCGGGCAGTGCCCGAGTGCCCGAATGGTCAGTCCGCCCCTGCATCCAGCAATATATTACAGCTGAACTCCAGGAATTGTTTGTATTGCATACTTACATTGATCCAGCTTGGCACAAGCTTCTCCTCTACACCTCATCCAATCAGTAAAATCCTTGAATTGACTGAAAAAATACAAGGCGTTCTATGATTGCTGGCAGTGCCAAGCAAGTGACCCATAGGTGTGCGCAGTCTTTAGCATTAGGGTGTGCACCCCAAAGCTAAAAAACAGAGCAACAGAGGCAGTGGCTAGGAGTATACACCTAACGGCCCACGATGCTTTGCTTTACAAACAACCATGGCAGTAATTAGAGAGTGCAGAGCACATGTGAACGATTCTTCATTTTGAAAAAATATATATTGTATTTTTTTTTTTTTTACATTTTGTTTTTGTTTGTTTTTTACATTTTTACTGTATTTTTGGGGGGCTTTGGTGAAATATCAGGGTTCTACGCAAACCCCTGATGATCAACATTTAAGATTGAGAAATAGACTGAGGACAGGATGGAGGCGCAGATACTAGAACTGACCCCCCTGCAGCGCAGCCGGAGGGAGGGAGAGGAAGAGAAGCTGGAAGCGATGCAGGGGGGATGAACAAGAGGATCGGTATCTGCAATAAGGCAATACAGCCGGTCCTCCTACTCATCAGGTGAATGGGCCCCCCTTTTGAATTACTGGGACATGGGCCTGGTACAGGAGGGCAGGCTACACTGCCTTATCATTGGCTCTGGCGCACAGGGTGATTAGGGTGTGCCCAGGAAGTGACCCCTTGTGGTCAGTGTGCAGAGGAGAAGGCGCTTTCACAAAATCCCAGCAGAACCCGGAATGTTGTGGCTATCACTGTACACTTTATATACTATTACAGTGATTTACAGCTTCCTCAGGAGCCCAGATGATATGATATGTGTGTAGCACTTACCCCCGAAGGAGCTGCTGGTAATTGATTGGGCCTGTACTCTGCTTTTCTACCCCAAATAATTTGTCTCAACCCGCTTGACACAGCTGTGTAACAGTGTGGATGTGAAACCTTCACTAAACGGAACAACCCCACATAACAGTGTGTATATAGTGTACCTTTATCGCTATCTGGGCATCCGTTGTTCCACCTGTTAGAATAATGAACAAGCCTCACACCAATTGTGATCAACCAAAATGTAAGTTTACTGGAACTAGTATAAAGACAGTAGTTATAATAACTGCATCAACATACAACTTACTATAATAGTGCAATGAGTGTACACAAATTATTAACACTTAAAGGTCCCTTGAGCCTCTACTGCGGCGCGTCTCCAAGTGGGACTAGTGCTCAGAGTGACAATGCCTTGACACTGGTCACCTTCCCACTTCCAGTACGGCCGCACCAAACATACCAATGCAAGGATATCAACACAGCACAATACAGTTTCTCAAGAGCTTCCCCTGAGGTATAAGGCAGCCTTTTGTCTTACTGTATCCACAGCACAAACCCTCCCAATGAGAAGTGTAGTCTCTGGTCTTCTTTGTCTTCGGCTAGCGATTATACTGCAGTGTTTGTAATCCAATGTTTAACAAGTAATGAAGTAACATAACTGAAGAGTGATAACAATTCCTGCTGTACAGCACACTTGTAGATGCCTTTGGTGTAGGTATAACTTAATCATCAGTCAGCCCTCAATGAAGCATAGGCTTTTAAACCTGATTGAACTCAGTCTATTTGAATGAGACCTCCCCGTAGGACTACAGGTCCCAGCAACACTGTGAAATGAGTCTAAGTGTGTTACGGGTGTTAAATAACTTCTGGGCGACAGCCCTCTCACCACTCCAGGTCTGAAAAGTTGTGAACCTCCGCTCCGGCTGTCTCAGTCCTGCTGCCAGTCAGCACTGTCACACTGCTCCGCTCCGCAAGCAAACCGGACATCCACTTTGCTCCTTCAAGGGTCCTGGGTCCTCAGACCCGATCACACTACCTCTCCAGCACACTGTGGTAAGGCAGAGTCAATGGATGTTGTTCTGCTCTGCACGATGTAGGCCCTCTTCTGAACACTCCTTCACAGATCCTTGCAGGCAGACCATGCATCCAGAAGAGACAGAAAAATGGCTGCACTCTGCCTTTTATTACCCACCCAGCATGCAGTTCAGCCATTTAGTGTTCATGGGTAAGTGAGTGAGCATTATGGGTAAGTGAGTATCTTCACAGTCAATAAACATTTTCAGCTCTGCTGTGTAAGTTAATATATCTCTCTCACATTGGCATTTGGCTCCCTCTAGTGGTATGCAATCTTTAGCATTACATGACAAAAATACCAGTGCTACATACTCCCCCTGCTTTAAGTCTTTGGGTCCCCAAAGATATTCAAACGCTTAGCTCTATTACACATTTTTGCCTCTAGGCGATTGCACAATACTGACAGAGGAGCCTCCCACCAGTTCTCATGTGATGGGAGACTGTTCTGTGCACTCACAGCTGACACTGTAGTGTCTGGTACAGATGTGTCAAGGGGTGGGTTGGGGTTCTCTCTTTCTGAATTGACAGTAGAGAGACCAGGCATTTCAGAATTTCTTTTGGCAGTAAACCGAGTCTGGTTGGAGCATTCACCCAGCACATCATAAGTTAATCTTTTGGGTGCATGAATCTCTCTTTTAACTCTTTGTCTCTTGGGTGTAGGCACTATCTTCGAGCAAGTACTATCCTCTCCCACTTCAGACTCTTGTACTTCAATGTCATTAAAGGACGAGTGATCCTCAGAATGTCCATTTTGTGGCACAAATTCTGGGGCTTCTGGTCTAAGAATTCCATTGTCCTTTCTTCTTCTGTGGGGTGAACAGTTTGCATCAACTCCTGGCATTTCAGGTGACCACAACCAGCTTATCTCCATCTCCTCCTCCTCACTACCTTCTGTGGCAAGGGATCCAGATTGAGACCTAGTTACAGGTCGAGGTACAGCAGTAGACGTGGACGGTAGTTCCTGTCGTGAAGTTATTCGGACTGCTTCTGTTAGAGGTAGGAGGTGATTCCGGTGCCACATTTTTAATGGTCCTGTACTCCCTTCCGGTTTGATCTGATATACCGGCAGTCCTGGGAGTCGTTTGCATACAATGTACGGCTGTGACTTCCAGCGATCAGCCAGCTTGTGTTTCCCTGGTATGCCCAGGTTTCTCAACAAGACTCGGTCACCAGGTTGTAGATCTTGAATCCGTACCTTGAGGTCAAAGTTCCTCTTGTTTCTACTTCCTCTTGTGTCCGATGTGGCTTGGGCTTTTTCATATGCGGCCTTCAAACTTCTCCGCAATCTGTCTACATACCCTCGGTGAGAAGTCTCTGAGGTGTGGTCCAGAGAAGTGCCAAAAGCCAAATCCACCGGTAGTCTGGCTTCTCGTCCAAACATCAGACGATAAGGCGAATACCCTGTAGCATCACTTACGGTGCTATTGTAGGCATGTACCATGGCTGTGATGTGTTTACTCCACTGTTGTTTTTGTTCAGAGGCCAGAGTCCCCAACATGTTGAGAAGGGTTCGGTTAAACCTCTCTGGTTGAGGGTCCCCTTGTGGATGGTAGGGAGTAGTCCTGGATTTTTTTATGCCTAGTAGATCCAACAGTCGTCTAATAAGGGTACTCTCGAAGTCTCTTCCCTGATCTGAGTGGATCCGTTGAGGCAAGCCATAGTGAATGAAGAATTTTTCCACTAAGGTCTTCGCCACTGTAGATGCCTGCTGATCCCTGGTGGGAAATGCCTGAGCGTATCGGGTGAAGTGATCAGTGACTACCAGGATGTTTCCTTGCCCACTCAGGTCAGATTCCAAACATAGGAAATCTATGCATACTAGATCCATTGGCCCTTGACTCTCTAAATGGCCCATTGGGGCGGCTCTCTGGGGTAAGGTCTTCCTTTGTATGCACCTGAGACAGGAATGACAGTAGCTCTCCACTTCAGTCCTCAAGTATGGCCAATAGAACCTGTCCCTCACCAGTTGGAGAGTCCTTTCTGATCCCAGGTGGCCATGGTGATCATGCAGGGCAATTAATACTTTCTCTCTATGCTTCTCTGGCAAAAACAACTGCCACTTCTCTTCAGAATCTTCAGAGGGGCCCCTTCTGTAGACCACCCCTTGCTGCAGCTGCAACCGATCCCACTCTTTGCGAAGCAGGCGAGCTTCCTTCTGAGCGCTCTGGAGAAGTAGATCAGGGTGTTGGCTCTCCAAAGCCTTCAATACCAGGCCACAAAGGGGATCTTCCTGTTGGTCTCTCCGGAGGTCCTTCCTAGATAGCTTAGGTAGACCCTCCTCCACAATTTGAGTGACATTACAATAGCACTTAGGCACCCCCGCAGCGGACACTCCGACTTCTTCAGCCCTGGCTCCACCTTTCACTTGTTGTTCCGCCCCCTCACAAAGGGCTCTCACACTCTCAGGGGTAAGCTGGGTCCATCCTCCTGAGTGGTCCTGGGAACAGTGGGGCCTTCTGGACAGTGCATCAGCGTCTCGATTCCCAACTCCTGGTCGATATTTCAGGCTGAAAGTAAATGCAGAGAGGGCAGCCAACCATCTATGGCCTGTGGCATCCAATTTTGCTGTAGTGAGCAAGTATGTGAGAGGATTGTTGTCCGTCTTAATCACGAACTCGGCGCCATATAGATAGTCTTTTAATTTGTCTACTACTGCCCACTTCAAGGCCAGAAACTCAAGCTTGTGAGTTGGGTAATTCCTCTCAGCAGGTGTCAGACTCCGGCTCACATAAGCAATAGGTCGTAAATGTCTGTCATACTCCTGATAAAGCACTCCACCTAGTCCATCTCGGCTGGCATCCACGTGCAGTTCGTAGGGTCTGGTAGGGTCTGCATAGGCCAAGACCGGGGCAGTGGTAAGGCTCCACTTCAGCTGTCTAAAGGTCTCTTCGCATTGCGGAGTCCACTGGTCTTCGATGGACTCTTTCTTCTTCCTAGGTCCCTCTTTTGGTTTTCCAGGTTTGTCCGAGTCAAAACCAGCTTCCTCTTGGTTCTTCAACAGCTCAGTGAGTGGATGAGCTATCTTGGCAAACCCTTCTACGAACCTACGGTAGTATGAACAGAACCCTAAAAATGACCTAAGCTCGGTCACATTCGTGGGTCTGGGCCAAGAGGTGACAGCTTCCAGCTTCTGAGGGTCTGTGGCCACTCCTTCGGCGGACACAATGTGGCCCAGGTAACTCACTGAAGGTTGATAGAATTGGCACTTCTCCATGGAGAGCTTCCCCTTCATCATGGAGTCTCCTCAAGACTTTCTCCAGGCGCTCTTCGTGCTCCTCCAATGTTCTGCCAAACACTATGACGTCATCCAAATATACCAGCACTTCAATCAGGTTCATGTCACCTACAGTCTTCTCCATCAACCTCTGGAAAGTGGCTGGGGCTCCAGACAGACCTTGTGGCATGCGATTGAATTCAAAGAATCCTACAGGAGTAATGAAAGCGGTCTTCTCCCTATCTTCGGGGTGCATGGGGATCTGGTAGTACCCACTTTTTAAATCCAGCACACTGAACCACTTTGCCCCCGACAGGCTCTGTAAAGCATCTTCTATTCGGGGTGTGGTGTATTGGTCGGGAATGGTCCTTCGGTTCAGTGTCCTATAGTCAATGCACAGTCGTAAAGACCCATTCTTCTTCCTCACTACCACTATTGGGGAAGCATACGGACTCCGAGACTGATTCCTGTCTTCTTCAACTCAGCCAGCTGTTCCCGCAGATCTTCCAAGTCTCCCAATGGAATCCGCCTGACCCTCTCTCTGAAGGGTTTATCTTCCTCCAATCTAATCTTGTGTTCAGCACTTTTTGCAAGCCCCACATCAAACTCACTTTTTGAAAACGCAGTTCTCCATCTCAGGAGCTGAGTTTTTTGCTCTCTCCATCCAATCAGGTGTTAGGGGGGTGTTTTTCGGGTAGAACTCTTCCATAGGAATCTCTCCCTCTTGTCCACCCACGATACCATACGATAAGACTGGGGTGCTTGATTCACCTGCCCCAGCAACACTCTAGCTGGCATCTTCACAGGTGAGGTTGTGGTGTTCCGGACACTGACTGAGACCTTCCCTCCGCTCCGCTTCAGCGCCTTGGTCGATAACAATTCTGGGATTATTTCCAACTCTTTATCTTCCTTCTCTCTGTCCGTCTCAAGGACGATGAAAGGGCCAGGTTGTCTCCAAGTGAGTTTGATAGAAGCTTTCAAACAGACTACTTCACCTGGTTGCACAATCTTCTCACTTCTGTCTAGGCGCCAGATTTTTCCCACTCCTTCCGCCGGGGCTTTCTGCTCATGCAATAGATTCTGGTACACTTGTGCTAGCATTGGGTGTACCTTCGTGGCTGGAGTGCTCTGTACTTGGACAAGCGGTGTCAAAAGTCTTCGGACCAGGTCGGTATTTGTCCCAATGATGAGAGAACTTCTATCAGCCCCTGGGGGGCGGGGACACACCACTGCCAGGGTATCGAAGGTTTCGGCCTTTCCTGCCACACTCGGGTCGAAGGTGAGCTTAATGGGTAGGTAACCGTGATAAGGGAAATTCTGGGTCCCTAGGCCCCATATTTCCAATTCCTCCAGCTTCTGCAGTGGCAAGTGTCTGAGATGTTTTTCATAAAAGTCACTGTAAAGTAAAGTCACTTGGGCTCCAGTATCCAACAGGGCTTTAGTATAAATCCCTTCCACTTGGATGGGGACAATTGGAGAAGGTCCCACTAGCTCAGGAGGGAATCCATGGGGAGTGGCAGGTTTAGCCTGTTTGGTAGTTTGCACTTTTACGCCTCGCTTCTGTGGGCTCTTGACCGGATTCGGCCTAAGTGTGTCCCCAGGGACCTGGTATGTATGAGGTTGTTTGGAGCTGGCGGTTGTAACAGGGCGCCCAGCTGGCTCCTTCACTGGGGCCCTCTGAAGTTTTCCGCCGGCTTTTGACGTTTTGTTTCAGGATTTGCTGGGCTTGGGCATACTTGACGGTAGTGTGCAACTCCCCCGCAGTTGAAACAGGTCTTTGGCTTCGCCGGTTTCTCGGTCTGAGCGGCTGTAGGATCCATCGGGGTCTTAGGTGCCGGGACTTCCTCCCTCTGTGGTCCAACCAGCTTAGCAGTCAATAGGGCCATCATTTCCAACATCTCTTTCTGCATTTGAAACAGTTTTCCTAATTCAGACTGGGGCAGATGTTGTACAGGTAAGGACCAGGGCATTTGATCAGTGTTCACCGTCAGGACACTGGGTTCCTGGGAGCCCTGTAGAATTTCAGATTGATGCCCTTTGGTTCTTACTGTGGTGCTGGACTGAATTTTCCTTTGTTTCTTCTCCCTTTCCATCTCCATCTTGGCTGCTTCATTAGTCTCTTCAATGAGCACCTCATCTGTAGTGAAAGGATCGTCCAAGTACTGCCTTAACTGGAACTTGATATAGTCACTTCTCAGTCCTGTAGCCACAGACCTCAGGAATTTCTTTTGGATCAGTTCAGCCCCAAAGTGTTCATCTGAATCTTCTCCTTTCGAGACAGACAACAGGCGGTCTTTCAATTCAATGGCCCTGAATAAGAAATTCTGGGGAGTCTCCTGACTGCTCTGTGCCATATTTATCAGTTGATGATATAGCTCAGCAGCATCTTCCTCTTTGTAGTAGCTCTTTAGTATTCTCCTGAGTTGTACTAAAGTCAGTCCATTTTTCATTTCCAGCATGCCTCTGATACTCAGACCTGGGCTAATGGCGTTGACTACAGCCTCTACAATTTCGGATTCAAGATATCCTCTTTGGAGTCCCAGTTCAATCTGATGCAGAAGATTTGTATAGGACAGGTTGCCTTTCTGTTCCTTCTCTCCTATCTGACCTTCAATCTTGAAATCTTTCCGGATCGTCACCTCTGGCAAGTGGCTATGAGTGCGTCTCTGGATGACTGAAGCAGGTCTTTGCCTTTGCTTACCACCGCTCGAGTCCTTGCACGGGACACTTAACTCTTCAATGTGTCCTGCGATCATGCCGGAGGTCTCCTTGAACCTTTCTTGTATGTTGCGGTACTGCCGTTTTAGGTCAGCTAGTTGTCGTTCCGACTGGGAACCTCTCCTGTGCGTGTCAACCACGGCCTCTTCCTTCTCCAAAGGGGGCCTTGTACTGATTTTGGTTGGAGTTGACCCAAAACTAACTCCCAGCATTGTTGGCTTAACATGTCTAGAGTTGGCAGAGCTCCCTCCGAGCCCCTCTGGGTGCGTCAGGTAAAACTTGGTTTTGCCAGCTAGCTGCACACTCGAGCCTCTAAAGTTCTCCGGAATTCCCTTTCTCCATTCCAACAGGGCATAAGTGTGAGAGGTCCCACAATCTGGTCTGATGGCAATCACCCAGGCCTTTCTATCTGGGGACAATGCCTTTACAATCTGGCTGACCTGTTCTTCCTCCCAAGCTTCTCCTGGGAGTGCGATTGCCACGCTCGCTTCTGAGCGAGCGCCTTCTGCTTCACACCACCGCTCCACTGTGACGGGGTCCATACTGGTGCCAAGAGGGTGGGCTTAATTTCAGAGTAACAGGATCCCGGACGAGCCCCCACTTGTAGCACTTACCCCCGAAGGAGCTGCTGGTAATTGATTGGGCCTGTACTCTGCTTTTCTACCCCAAATAATTTGTCTCAACCCGCTTGACACAGCTGTGTAACAGTGTGGATGTGAAACCTTCACTAAACGGAACAACCCCACATAACAGTGTGTATATAGTGTACCTTTATCGCTATCTGGGCATCCGTTGTTCCACCTGTTAGAATAATGAACAAGCCTCACACCAATTGTGATCAACCAAAATGTAAGTTTACTGGAACTAGTATAAAGACAGTAGTTATAATAACTGCATCAACATACAACTTACTATAATAGTGCAATGAGTGTACACAAATTATTAACACTTAAAGGTCCCTTGAGCCTCTACTGCGGCGCGTCTCCAAGTGGGACTAGTGCTCAGAGTGACAATGCCTTGACACTGGTCACCTTCCCACTTCCAGTACGGCCGCACCAAACATACCAATGCAAGGATATCAACACAGCACAATACAGTTTCTCAAGAGCTTCCCCTGAGGTATAAGGCAGCCTTTTGTCTTACTGTATCCACAGCACAAACCCTCCCAATGAGAAGTGTAGTCTCTGGTCTTCTTTGTCTTCGGCTAGCGATTATACTGCAGTGTTTGTAATCCAATGGTTTAACAAGTAATGAAGTAACATAACTGAAGAGTGATAACAATTCCTGCTGTACAGCACACTTGTAGATGCCTTTGGTGTAGGTATAACTTAATCATCAGTCAGCCCTCAATGAAGCATAGGCTTTTAAACCTGATTGAACTCAGTCTATTTGAATGAGACCTCCCCGTAGGACTACAGGTCCCAGCAACACTGTGAAATGAGTCTAAGTGTGTTACGGGTGTTAAATAACTTCTGGGCGACAGCCCTCTCACCACTCCAGGTCTGAAAAGTTGTGAACCTCCGCTCCGGCTGTCTCAGTCCTGCTGCCAGTCAGCACTGTCACACTGCTCCGCTCCGCAAGCAAACCGGACATCCACTTTGCTCCTTCAAGGGTCCTGGGTCCTCAGACCCGATCACACTACCTCTCCAGCACACTGTGGTAAGGCAGAGTCAATGGATGTTGTTCTGCTCTGCACGATGTAGGCCCTCTTCTGAACACTCCTTCACAGATCCTTGCAGGCAGACCATGCATCCAGAAGAGACAGAAAAATGGCTGCACTCTGCCTTTTATTACCCACCCAGCATGCAGTTCAGCCATTTAGTGTTCATGGGTAAGTGAGTGAGCATTATGGGTAAGTGAGTATCTTCACAGTCAATAAACATTTTCAGCTCTGCCTGTGTAAGTTAATATATCTCTCTCACATTGGCATTTGGCTCCCTCTAGTGGTATGCAATCTTTAGCATTACATGACAAAAATACCAGTGCTACATGTGTATACTTATACATTTTAACGAACTGGACCTATATAGATTTGCTATATAAATAATTACTTGACTTTAGAGTTGCACGATTCTGAATAGAATGAGAATCGCAATTTTTTTGCTTAGAAAAAAAGATCACGATTTTCGGTGCAACATCATCTTTCATATTATACAAAAAAAATGGGCTAACTTTATTGTTTTGTTGTTTTTTTTAATTCATCGAAGTGTATTTTTTCCCCAAAAATTGGGTTTGAAAGACCGCTGCTCAAATACAGTGTGACATAAAATATTGCAATGACCGCCATTTTATTCTCTAGGGTCTCTGCTAAAAAAATAATATATAATGTTTGGGGGTTCTAAGTAATTTTCTAAGCAAAAAATACAGATTTTAACCTGTAAGCAACAAATGTCAGAAAAAAAGCTTTGGGCCTAATCCTCAAAAGAGATACTCCGGCGTAAGCCGTCGTATCTCTGGTTCTAACTTTGGAACTGATCCTCAGAAGCAGTTTTCCAAAGTTAGGCAGAAGATCCGACATCTGTAAGGGACTTACACTGCCGGATCTTAGGATGCAGTACCGCATCCGCCACTGGGGGCATTTCGAGTCGAAATGCCTCTTCTGGTATGCAAATTAGCACTTAGGGCGATCCACAAAGCTTTTCTGCTTCGTTTTTTCGCCGTAAGTTTTAGTTTGCCAAGTGTAAAACTAGGGCTGCTTTTACATGGTCTAAAGTTAGTAACACCATGTAAAAGCACATTCAAGCGACGGCATTTGGTATGCATTCCCGAGGGAGAACTCCACGGCAATTTGTAAAATCAAAACCGGCATGGGTTCCCCCCCAGGAGCATACCAGGCCCTTAGGTATGTTATGGGTTGTAAGGAGACCCCCCCTCCGCCGAAAAATCGACGTAGGGGGTCCCCCTACAATCCATACCAGACCCGTATCCAAAGCACGCTACCCGGCCGGTCAGGAAAGGGAGTGGGGACGAGCGAGCGCCCCCCCCCTCCTGAGCCGTGCCAGGCCGCATGCCCTCAACATGGGGGGGTTGGGTGCTCTGGGGCAGGGGGGCGCACTGCGGGGCCCCCCACCCCAGAGCACCCTGTCCCCATGTTGATGAGGACAGGACCTCTTCCCGACAACCCTTGCTGTTGGTTGTCGGGGTCTGCGGGCGGAGGCTTATCGGAATCTGGGAGTCCCCTCAAATAAGGGGGCCCCCAGATACCGGCCCCCCACCCTAAGTGAATGGATATGGGGTACATCATACCCCTATCCATTCACCTGGAGGCAAAAAGTTAAAGTTATTAAACACACAACACAAGGGTTTTTAAAATAATTTATTAGTCTGCTCCGGAGGCCCCCCCTGTCTTCTTTATTGGCTCTAATACCAGGGGGGGCTTCTTCTTCCACTCTCCGGGGGTCTTCTTCCACTCTCCGGGGGGGGGTTTCTTCTTCCGCTCTCCGGGGGGGTGTCTTCTCCGCTCTCCGGGGGTCTTCTTCTATCCTCGCCGCTCTCCGCTGTTGACTCGGCGAACCCCGGTTCTTCTGCAGCTGTCCGGTGCCTTCTCCTTCAGCGCTGGCTGCCTGCTATCTTCGTGTGTTAGCTCAATTACTAGCAGGCAGCCAACGCGGTCTTCTGTGACGTCAGGTTCTTCTTCTCCCCTCTTCCGATGTTGACTCGTCGCCTCTTGTCGCTGCAATGATGGAAGCGCGCCTTGCATCCCATTTATATAGGCATCACCGTCCCATCATGCTCCGGCAGGTACCCACGTGGTGGGTGCCTACCCACGTGCACCCACCACGTGGGTACCTACCGGAGCATGATGGGACGGTGATGCCTATATAAATGGGATGCAAGGCGCGCTTCCATCATTGCAGCGACAAGAGGCGACGAGTCAACATCGGAAGAGGGGAGAAGAAGAACCTGACGTCACAGAAGACCGCGTTGGCTGCCTACTTGACGTTTAAATATGTCACGTGACAGGAGTGAGCCAATAGGATGTGATGGAGGCGGACCATCTCATTCCATGGCAAATCTCATTTCGTGGCAATGCACCGGCTTCTGTTCCCTGATGCAGACCTTTACATGTCTGCTGCTGAGTTACACCTCCTTTATGGGGCTTAACTTTACGCCGGACGTACAACTTACGCGCACTTCTCGTAGCCTGCGTCGGGCGGGCGCAGGTTCGTGAATCGCCGTATTTTCCTAATTTGCATATTTGAATGGCTAATCAATGGCAGCACCACCATGTGGCCAGCGTAAATGTGCGCCCACCCTACACCGGGGTAGGCAAGTTACGTCGGCGGGATTAAGCCTGTTTTTAGGTGTATCTTAGTTTGTGGGTACGGCGTGCAGATACGACGGCGTGGAGATACGTCGGCGCAAGTGCTTTGTGAATCCGGGCCATTATGTATTCCACATATTATAAAATACTGCCTGTAAAAAATGTTTGAAATCTAGCTTTAAGTTATCGTTCTACAATCCGCTGTTCATTAAAAATCCTTCTAAAGATGGCCATACACGTTACAATGTGATTATAAGGTCTCTTACATTATCATATAGATATGCCTTCAACTATGTTGTAATTGTACAGCTTGACACTTGTGCTATATAGCTGTTGGTAGACCTAAAGCAAATTGTATGTGTGGACACAATAATGGACTGTACATCTCTGCAATTCGTGAACATTTCCCCATGTTTTATCTTTTAAAAAATGTTCCATGTCAGAAAAATACCCAGAGAGGCCTGGACAGGGCTAACAACACTACTTGAGATTTAATTGCTGCAGAGGCGCTGTGTTGTCAATTCATTACAGGGAGCTTGGAGGTCAGTGGATATCTAGCAGGAGTAATGGGTATTTTTCTGTAATTGAATATTTTTTTTTTAATTTGCCAAGACATATACTTTAATTTGGGAATAAACAGAGGTTCCATGGAGAGACAAAAGGATTGGCCATAGCACACAAAGTAAATTATGGTTTGTGCTAATGTTATTTCTCCACACTTGTTTCTCAATATGTAAGTGTCGGGTGAATTTACCTTTATGGGGAACCCCACTCCTGGGTATGAGTGATGTGGGTTGGACTACCTCTTTTCTTTTATTAAATGTTGGGCCTGGATGAGGGAGTGTCAGAAGGTTAATGGGATGTGGAACCTACAATATAAAGTTCATTGCTAAGATACTGTATGCCCCTCTGGAGAAGGAAAGGGCCAAAATATGGAAGCTTTACAAGGCACCCCCTTGTCTACAATGAATCCAGAGAGGACAGTGTTGCATTTAACTTAGCCCACGTTCACATCAAGCCGGTTTGGCATTCCAAATTGGTGGCTATACCCAGCAATGGCGCCGTCCGAATCAGAGTGACGCTGACTTTGCGGCGCTGCACTGAATCCCAAAAGTAGTTCCTGCCCTACTTTTGGCGACTTCTGGGGCGATTTGATTAGACATCTGTGCAGCAAGCCGCACAGATGTCTGTCAAATCTCCCCCAAAGTCAGACTGCATTGCCGGTTTGAAATTGTGTGATTTCATTTGAACCTACACAATTTCTAACCCACAGTCAGTGCATGGGCGTCCACTGAAATTTTTTCAGGGGGGGGGGGGGCGCTTCGGCAGCGGCGACACACAGTCGCATTTTTTAATCGCTAGTGGGGGTTAAAAGTGCCCACCCACGTTAAAATGTAAAAACACCCCACTGTGCCCCCTGCATCTTTCAATATCTCTTTGTCACTACTGTGTACCCCCTCTCCGCAACTGCACCTCTGGACCCCTTTACATTACACAGCACCCCACAGCTCTGGACCCCTTTACATTACACAGCACCGCACAGCTCTGGACCTCTTTACATTACACAGCACCCTGCATCACTGGACCCCTTTACATTACACAGCACCCTGCACCCCTTTACATTACACAGCACCCTGCATCACTGGAACCCGTACATTAAACAGAACCCTGCACCTCTGGAACCCTTACATTACACAGAACCCTGCATCACTGGACCCCTTTATATTACACAGCACCCTGCATCACTGGACCCCTTTACATTACACAGCACCCTGCACCCCTTTACATTACACAGCACCCTGCATCAATGGAACCCGTACATTAAACAGAACCCTGCACCTCTGGAACCCTTACATTACACAGAACCCTGCATCACTGGACCCCTTTACATTACACAGCACCCTGCATCACTGGACCCCTTTACATTACACAGCACCCTGCATCACTGGACCCCTTTACATTACACAACACCCTGTACCACTGGATGCCTTACATTACACAGAACCCTGCACCTCTGGATCCCTTACATTACACAGAACCCTGCACCTCTGGAACCCTTACATTACACAGAACCCTGCATCACTGGACCCCTTTACATTACACAGCACCCTGCATCACTGGACCCCTTTACATTACACAGCACACTGCATCACTGGACCCCTTTACATTACATTCTGTATAGCCAGTCTGCACATTGATAGATTAAAATTTCTGCTAAACTGGCAGAATTTCAATCTATCTATGATGGCCTAAGTCCACCAGTCTCTGGGTTTAATAATATCCTCAAATCTTCTGAAAGGGGCGCTCCACTTAGGTGTAGAAATTCACTTTGAACTTCACCTTATTTCCAGAACTCTCATTATGTATTAGATGTGCAAAGAATAAGATGAGAGAACATATAATGCCTATAGAAAGTAATGGAAATAAGCTGGAGTACAAAGTGAAATATCTGGAGGGACTGGCATTTAGAAGGTTAAAACAGGCAGGAAGGAAATAAAATATCACCTCCTCACTGCCTGTCAAATGTCTCTGAAAAGTGACCTGAGTTTTGATCATTTTTCAGTGCCTGCTAAGGGAGGGGGGCAAGCGAAAAAATGCTGAAAAAAAACTGATGCAGCCACTCTATCCCATAAAATGCAGCCACTGTGCCCCATAAAATGCAGCCACTGTGCCCCATAAAATGCAGCCACTGTGCCAATCAAATGCAGCCACTGTACCCCATCAAATGCAGCCACTGTGCCCATCAAATGCAGCCGCTGTGACACCCCCTCCAGACACGGACACCTAAATATGGGGTGGGCACGGAGGCCATGGACTGGTGTGCTGGCGGTTTTCCATAGCCGCAGTCCCTCAGACTTCTTTTAGGGTGTGTGTTTTTGCAGCATTTTCTGGAATTGCACCAAAGATGAAGCATGCAGGACTTTATGTGCACTTTCAGAACATGCAGCAAAAATGTACAACCTAATAGAAGTCTATGGGACCGGGGGCAACATGCAGCAAGACAGTGCCAGTACACCAGCATTGCGACCAAACTGCAGCATACATGTGCGTGAACCCACATCAAAAAACATAGGAGGGAAAGAAACTGTCACACGCTGCAGTGCAAGTAATAACAGGCTGCTAGCCTAGTACTATGCAGAGGGGGGGGGGAGGCCCACTCCAAGCCTACTTTGAATTACGCGGGCTTATGCCGGCAGATTTACGTTACGCCGGCCCGCATATGGGAGCAAGTTCTTTGTGGATACCCTAGGAGCCACTCTGATTTACGGCGGCGTATCGCATATGAGATGCGCTACGCCCGCCTAAATATACGCCCGTTTTTGTGGATCTGGCCCAATGTGTGCAAACAGTGGCAGTGGTCAGTAGAAGCTGTCGTGTTTGTACTCTGCATAATTTAATGGGATTACATATGAATGAGCTTTACTAACTCATTCATATGCACTGTCCTCTCTGGTTCTATTTTGAACAAAGAGGTGCCAACCAGCTCTTCCGCTTTTGCTCCCTTGTAGTCTTTCGTATTTTCATATATTCTTCTCTCGTTCCATTTGCAAATCCCCTGCAACTCATTCATATGGCAAGCTGAGGGAAGCTCCGCCTTGGCTCCAGCCAGCTGAACTTAAAGGGTGGGAAGAGAGAAGATCTGTATTGGAGGGGAGGTCTCTAATAGTAGGAAGGGAGGGGGTTTGTACTAGTAGGGGGATCTGTGCTGGTGGAGTGGGGTAGGGGGGTTCTCTACAGGTGGGGAGGGAAAGGGTCTGTACTGGAGGGGGACTCTCTAATGGAGGTCTGTACTGCAGGGATCCTCTGTACTGGAAGGGGATTCTGTACTGGAGGGGGGACTCTGTCCTAAAGAGGGGGACTGTACTTGTGGGGAGGGAGAAGGCCTGTACTGGAAGAGGGGTCTGTATTGGAGAAAGGTCTGTACTGGTAGGGATGGGAGGCAATCTGTACTGGAGAGGGTCTGTACTGGTGGGGAGGGAGGGAATCTCTACTGGAAAGGGGTTCTGCACTGTTGGGCAGGTATGGGTCTCTACTGGAAAAGAGTTCGGTACTGGTGGGCAGGGAGGGGTCTCTACTGGAAGAGAGTTTTGTACTGGTGGGCAGGGAGGAGGTCACATTTACTGGTTCTGGTGACCATTTTGCCATTATCGCACAGATGATTGCTTTCTATACATAGAAGTCATTGGAAGTGGGCACCATTTTGCCAGAAGCCGAATACCGTACATGTCCAAACTCCCAGGCTCCAGCATCCATTTTCTGATAGCCCATGTTCCTATTGCTTTATATGCATATAAGGTGGTGGTAGGGCTGGTGAAGCAGGTTTTTCTTAATACAGACACCTACAGTACAGTCTACAGGCTCTGACAAAAAAATATAGACACAGACTTCCTAGTGTTTCTGTACACCCTCTAGGCTAATTGAAGCCTCTGAGTCTTTGTTTTAATAGGGAGAAAAAGGCAAGTGGTGAAAGTGAACTATTGTAGGAGGGAATGAAATTGACATTTGAGGTGGATAAGCAACACCTGGCTCATATGAGGAGGGCAAGTGACACCTAAGGGCTCTTTCACACCTGCGGACCATATGTCCGTTTTTCATCCATCCGTTTTTGGATGAAAAACAGACATATATGTATCCCTATGGGATTGCGGATGTCAGCGGATGAACATCCGCTGACATCCGATCTCATCAGTCTCTGCTCTGCTCTGTTTCTGCAGAAGGAGGAAAATCCTATTTTTCAATCTGTCTGAACATCGGATTGGATGAACACGGACAGGCGGTCCGTGTTCATCCGATCCCCCCCATAGAGGAGAGCGGAGATCTGGCAGGGACCGTCCTGTCATCTGCCAGCTTAGCGGGAATCAACGGAGGGATCCCCGCTAAGCAAGCGGGTGTTAAAGGAACAGATCCTCACAGGATCCGTATGTGTGAAAGGGCCCAAACTCACCCTATCCACATGAGGAAGGTAAGCAACACGTGATCCAAATGATTCATCAGTAGAACAAGTTACACCTAATTCACCTCAGGAAGACAAGTAAAGCTGGCCATACACCATACAATTTTCTTATTCAATTTCCTTTAGATGTACCTTCAACTGTGTAGTAGAATGGCTTCCCTGATTGCACACAAATTGAAAGTGTTTAGATTTTACCTCATATTATATGGTTTTGGAAAATCTAAAGGAAATTATAGAAGAAAATTGTATAATGTATGGCCAGCCTTAGGCCTCGTACACACAACCGAGTTTCTCGGCAAAAACCAGCAAGAAACTTGCTGGGAGATATTTTTTTGCCAAGGAAACCGGTCGTGTGTACATTTTCGTCGAGGAAACTGTCGAGAAACTCGACGAGCCAAAAAGAGAGCATGTTCTCAATTTCCTTGACGGGAATGGAGAAAATTGGCTTGTCGAGTTTCTCGACAGCCTAACAAGGAACTCGACGAGGAAAACAATGTGTTTCGCCCGTCGAGTTCCTCGGTCATGTGTACGAGGCTTTACACTTGACCCATACGGCGAAGAGAAGCAACACCTGGCAAATTTACTTATGTGAGGTAGCCACACCTGACTCAATTGACACATGTGAGGAGAACAAGTGATACCTAAGGCCCACCTTTGGAGATGTGACAACTAGTAAATTGACCTATGTGAGGTGGATAAGCCACACCTAACTAATGCATGTGAGGAGAAGACACAACACCTGCCCCATATGAGAAGGGTAAACAGCACTTGACCCATATGAGAAGGAAAAGCAACACATGATCCATTTGACTCATGTGAGCAGGAGAAGTTACAACTGAAGATGAGCAATACAAACAACAGAGCAGAAGTGAGAAGATGTGAAGAGGAACAGCAACACCTTACTCTCAAGAGCAGGAGAGGGAGGAAAGAGAAAGGATGCATGAGAAGGAGAAATGATTGAGAAATGATGGAAAACTAACAAAGGTTTAAAATAGGTTTGAAATAAGAGGAGCAAGTTTTGGAGTGAGATGCAAGGAGAAGGAGGAATTTCTTGAAGTGCATATAGGGGTAGGGTGACCAGACATCCCCGGTTTCAGGGGACAGTCCCCTGATTGAGGACACTGTCCCCAGACAAAGTTTGTCCCCAGTTTTGTCCCCGGATTGGATTTGAACAGGGGCTGGGGCAATTTCAAAGACAGTGGCCCGGATTCACATACATTGGCGCATATTTATGCCGGCATAGCGTATCTAATATACGCTACGCCGACGCAGCGCAGAGAGGCACGCACCAAATTCACAAAGCCTCCGCTGCCCAAACTGCGCTGGGTTTCCTCGGCGTAACCTGTCGTAGGTGGAAGTGGGCGTGAGCCATGCTAATGAGGCGTGACCCCATGTAAATGATGGGCCGAGCGCCATACAAGTGCTTAAAACGAACGGCGCATGCTCCGTCCCGTGGACGCATCCCAGTGCGCATGCTCAGAATCACGTCAGAACTACTCCCTAAGATACGTCGAATCACTGCCTACGACGTGAACGTAACCTACGCCTAGCCATATTCACGTACTACGTAAAATACGACGGCTGTGTTCCCTGGTGCAGGCATTTGCATGGATGCTGCTGACTTACACCTGCTTTATGGGGCATAACTTTACGCCGGACGTAAGACTTAGGCAAACCGCGTATATAAGGCGCAGCTACGTTCGTGAATCGGCGTATCTCCCTCATTTGCATATGTGCATAGAAAATCAATGGGAGCGGCAAATGCGCCCAGCGTAAATATGCGCCCACGATATGACGGCGTAGGCAAGTTACGTCAGTCGTAGGAAGCCTATTTTTAGGCGTATCTCAGATTGTGGGCACAGCGCACAGATACGATGGCGCATTGTTATACTTACGCGGCGTATCTCGAGATACGTCGGCGTAAGTGATTTGTGAATCCGGGCCAGTCAGTGCAGAATTAAAAAATAAATAAATGGAATTACACACCCCCGCTCCGCCGCGCCTAGTAGTTTAGGGGGTGTATTTTTTTCCATTATCTGTGCCCTTTCTGAAGATCATGTGCTGGTCAGAATGGAGGGAATATTTCTTCAGTTTCGGGCACATGCCTATTCATCTCTTCTGCCTTGACTCACGTCTCGGCCAGCCGCCTGCTTGTTTATCTCCTTGCCTTCCCTGGCGGATTGATCTTCCTCCGCTCCCCATCCAGTAGTAGCCGGGGCCCGGAGAGTGAGACTTGACAGGCTGTGAGGGGGCGGTGGCCGGCAGAGAGTCGCTGATTGCTGCCATTACTAGTAAAAAATAAAATATGTCCCCTGATTTAATTTTAAAAATCTGGTCACCTTAACATAGGGGTTAAGCAAAGGTGCACTATGCAAAGTGTAGTTGCACTCTGTAAGTGCAGTTGCTCCAGAGCTTAGTAAATGGGGAGGGACTATGTTGACTTCCATCAGCCAACCCTGTGAAAAAAAAAAATTCTTTTACATTTCCTTGCATGTTATTGGGCATTTGTTGAAAAGTGAAGCGTTACCTAATTTACTAAGCTTTGGAGCAACTGCACTTTGCCAAGTGCACAGTCTATTTGCCAATAGTAAATCAACCTCATTGCATCATCATAAACAATGTGGTCAAGGATCAATGAACTGAGGACTTGTTATTATGCTATCATGGGTGAGGCCTCGTACACACGACCGAGTTTCTCGGCAAAAACCAGCAAGAAACTTACTGGGAGATATTTTTTGCCGAGGAAACCGGTCGTGTGTACATTTTCGTTGAGAAAACTGTCGAGAAACTCGACGAGCCAAAAAGAGAGCAAGTTCTCTATTTCCTTGACGGAAATGGAGAAAATTGGCTTGTCGAGTTTCTCTACGGCCTAACAAGGAACTCGACGAGCAAAACTATGTATTTCGCTCGTCGAGTTCCTCGGTCGTGTGTACGAGGCCTGAGAGTATGATATTCTGAATCCAGTAGAAATTTTTACTTTTTTTTTTTTCTTGACAGTCAAACGAGTTGAAAGTTGTTTAAATCTGTATGTAAACTTCCAAAGTAATTGTGAGATGCAGTAGCATCTAATCTTTGTCCCTCTATTGTTGGGACACTATCTAGAATATTAAGCAAGGAGCATAGCACATTTGTAGCTATCAGTATTGTATTACACAGAGCAAGATTTTTTCATCAGATGTTTAATACAACAGAGTTCTGTCAGTACTGCATATGAACATTCTGGGAGGCAGACTCCCACAGTTCGTTTTGCATACCTCATCTTGATATTGATGAAAAAAAAGATCTATTTTCGGTGCGTTGAATCTTTAAATTCTGTCTCAGACAGGAAGGCTTCAGCTACATGGGCAAGTTTTAATCTCTGCGATTATAAAGCTGCATAGTCTACATCAAATGACTGTATGTGAGCATTGCTTGATTAATCCCATGAGATTAATCGCACAAAGGCAAAAGAAGCAAAAAAAAAAAAAAAAAACACCCAAAATCTCCTAAAGGCACGATTAAGCACCTGGACTATTAAATTCTATTGAGATGATAAATCTAGTAAAGTTTACATGACACGATTAAACTGCGGCGTTTCCCAACTGTACAGAATGATTGAGCTGCAAGGTCATTAAAAATCTCTTGTGTGTCAGGTCACATAGGAAACATTAGTCGCAGAAAAAGATTTTTTTTTTCCTAATGAGTATTCTCTCTAGAAAACATGTGGAAACATTAGCTCACAACTGTGCTCTACACAGTAAAGGTTTTCTTATAATACATTGTATTTGCTTAAAATGTGCTATTCTCCTATATATAAAAAACAGAAACAAAAGTACATCAACGCATTGACTATTAATCTCCCTGGCGGTATGATTCTGTCTGGAATTACGTACCAAAAGCGGTACAATTATTTTGCAAGGAAATTTGGCGTTTTATACTGTAGGCCTGTAATTTTTAGAAATAACTCACTTAAATCTGACCAAGCAAGAGTCTTGTAGGCATCCCGGGTATGACATTTTTTTTAAAACAAAATTATAAATTATAATATAATAAATAATTATAAATAATTATAACAAATAATAATATAATTATAATAAAAATTATTCAATAATGTAATCAACTCAAAATCACTGAAATTTGCAGTTGCAGAATTGTCGCTGTCATTATTTTTTTTTTTATGACGAATTTCCCCGCAAATCGCTATCGCACATTTCTGCAAGTGATTATAATTTATTATCGCTGTTTTCTAGCTGCTCTAAAACTATTTTTGACATAAAGGGACACTTTTGGACAATCTACAGTTTTTAGGCAGAAAGAACATTTTTTATTATATAAAAGTACATTCAGGACATTGGGCAGACCACTAGGGACAAGGGGGGTGTGTATTTTTTACATACAGTACTGTAATCTATAAGATTACAGTATACTGTATGTAAAGTGTTTGTTTACTTTTTTGAATTTGGGGCCGATCTCCGCTCCCGTGCGTCGTAACGTCGCAGGCAACGGAGATCGGCGGCACACGGGGACACTGTGAATCGAGCGAGGAGGACCCGCTCGCTCACACAGCAGGGATGCATCGCTGGATCCAGGGACAAGGTAAGTAACTTGCCTGTGGATCCAGCGAAAGGTAAGCCGCGCCGCTGCACGTCCACCCCGAGCGTGACTCGGGGATACCGATCTTAGCATTGAAAACCAACCCCAAGTCACGCTCGGGTTTACCGTCAGGGGGGTTAAGAGAGCATTCCAATTAGTGCCTAACTCCTGGCATTTTTTTTTTTTTTTTATGTGAAAAAAAATTCTCGAAGCAGCTTAAAGTGGAACTAAATACTCCTAACCTTTACAGCTGCGAAAACTGCCATGTTAGCCATTGTTTGATCTGCATTTGCCATAGTGGCGCACATGTGATCAGTTAGTCATTTGATGGCTAGACAGTTCAGTTGACAGCACTAGCAATTGTGACAGTTATCAATTGTAGCATGCCTTGAATGTAACTGTTTTGGGAAATGTCCTGCCCCTCCATCACTCACCGGAGTGGCGGGCTGTGAAGGGGGCAGGAGCATCTGGCTCAGGCTCTCAGCAGCACGCTGAGAGGCTGAGCAAGCTGCCAGTTGGGCATCTGGGCAGATCCTGACATTATTGCTGGGATCCCTTCAGAGCCTGCATCGGCTAAAGCCCACTGTTGGCACGAGTGCAGAACTAAGGCTGGCTACTAAGATTGGGCCGCCAGTGACCTGCTCTCGCTGTGATTGAACACAGCGGGAACCAATCAGTGGGTGCGATGGACGCAATGTCCGCCGGGACCTGCCTATGGTTCAGGAGAATGGCAGAACGATGTGATATAAACAAGAGAGACCACTGTTCTGTGAGAGGGGAATGTGCTGATCTTGTGTTCCTGATCCGTATCTTTACATTCCCTAAGTCAAAGAAACCACCCCCCCCATAGTTAGTAATCACTCCCAGGGAACCCTGTTAACCCTTTGATCACCCCTGATGTTAACCCCTTCCCTACCAGTGTAATTAGTACAGCGGCAGAGTATATTTTTTAGCACTGATCAATGTACTAGGCTCTGTTTCCACTATTGCAACACTAAAGTCGCGCGATTTCTTGCCGCGATTTTGATGCGACTTGAAGCAATTCCTGTATATTCTTGAGGTCTATGGACCTCAAGTCGCATCAAAGTGGGACCAAAGTAGATTACTTTGAAGTCGCTGCAGCTTGAAGTCACACAGATATGAAAATCATGGGGAATGACTTGTCATGCAACTTTTCAGTCCCAAGTCACGTGACAAGTCGCACTAGTGGAAACTCAGCCTTAATGTCACTGGTCCCCAAAATTGTCAAAAGTGTCAGTTAGCTGATCGTCCGCCGCAATATCGCAGTCCCACTAAAAGTTGCTGATTGCCACCGTTACTAATATAAATAGGAAAAATAGGAATAAAAAATAAATAAATAAAAATATACCATAGTTTGTAGCCACTATAACTTTTGTGCAAAGCAATCAATATACACAGTGGCCCAGATTCACAGAGAGCAAGGCGCACATTACGCCGCCGTAGAGTAACCAATGTACGCTACGCCAACGCAGCGCAGAGAGGCAAGCAATGCATTCAGCAAGCCAGTGCTCCCAACGCTGCGCCAGCGTGCCGTGGGATTCGAAGGCGTACGCCGGCGTAGGTGGAAGTGGGCGTGACCCCATGCAAATGAGTCGTGACCCCATGCAAATGATGGGCCGAGCGCCAGACAGATACGAATCACGAACTGCGCAAGCGCCATGACTACGCATGGATCACTGCGTACGGCTTGAACGTAACCTACGCCCAGCCAGACACACGTCCAATGTAAAATACGCCGGCTTGTGTTCCCTGGTGCAGACCTTTGCATGTCTGCTGCTGGGTTGCACCTCCTTTATGGGGAATAACTTTACGCCGGACGTACAACTTACGCGCACCTCGCGTAGCCTGCGTCGGGCGCACGCAGGTTCGTGAATCGCCGTATTTCCCTCATTTGCATGTTTGAATGGCTAATCAATGGGAGCGGCGCCATGCACCCAGCCTAATGTGCGCCCACCCTACGCCGGCGTAAGCAAGCTACGTCGGCGGGGTGTAGCCTGGTTTTAGGCGCATATCTGTTTGTGGGTCTGGCGCACAGATACAACGGCGCACATTTGCACTTACGTCGGCGTAACTTGTTATACGTTGGCGTAAGTGCTTTGTGAATCTGGGCCATAGATTTTTAGATTTTTTACCAAAAACATATATATATATATATATTTTATTGGTAATGTTTTATAGCAGAAAGTAAAAAATATTGTTTTTCTTTTTTTAAATTGTTATAGCTAGATTCAGGTAGGCAGGCTTATCCTTGCGGCGGCGTAGTGTATCGTGTTTACACTACGCCGCCGTAAGTCAGCGAGGCAGGTACATGATTCACAAAGTACTTGCCTGCTAAGTTACGGCGGCATAGCGTAAATGCGGCGGGCGTAAGCGCGCCTAATTCAATAGGCTGAGGGGGTGTGTTTCATGTTAATTTGGGTTGACCTGACGTGATTGACGTGTTTTTAGAAAACGGCGCATGCGCCGTCCGTGTACATATCCCAGTGTGCATTGCGGATAAGTACGCCGCACGGTCCTATTGGTTTTGACGTGCATGTAAATGACGTAAATCCCTATTCACGGACGACTTACGCAAACGACGTCGAATTTTCAAATTTAGACGCGGGAACGACAGCCATACTTAACATTACTATTGCAGCTATTTGATGGAATAACTTTAGGCCTGATAATGTGTTATGTAAACGGCGCATCTGTACTGCGTCGGCCGGGCGTACGTTCGTGAATAGGCGTATCTATTGATTTACATATTCTACGCCGACCGCAATGGAAGCGCCACCTAGCGGTCAGCCTAAAAATTACACTTTAGGATACGACGGTGTAAGACATTTACGCCGCTCATATCTGACCCTAATTTAAGCGTATCGGGTTACTAGAATACGCGAAAATTAGCCCCGGCGCACATTCAGACATAGGCTGGCGTATCTACTGATACGCCACCCTAAGTCTTTCTGAATCCACCTATTAGTCTTTTTTTTGTTTATAGCGCAAAAAATAAAAATGCAGAGGCGATCAAATACCACCAAAAGAAAGCTCTATTTGTGGGAAACAAAGGACGCAGATTTTATTTAGGTACAGCATCGCACGACTATCGTGCAATTATCAGTAAAATAACACAATGGCCTGGTCATGAAGGGGATTAAACCTTCCGGAGCTGAAGTGGTTAAGATACTGTATTATACTATAGTATTAGAGAGTGGCGTATACTGCGTTCATACTCATACCGTTGCAAAAATGTTCTTTCCTTTAAAATTATACAAATTAGGGTCACAGGTTACATTCTTGTGGCAAGCATTATGTAACGTCCTTCCTAATCACTTCCAGGCCTGGTCTCCAGGGTTCCTAATTAATATAATGCGTAGCATTTAGAAAATGTGGAGGAACCATAAACTGGAACTGAACATCTCAGAGGAGCCTTGTGTTTTGGTATTCCGGATTCATTCTTAGCAGGTGCTGCATGTGGCTGCTTTTCTCCCTTGTCAAAACCCATACACCATGGCTATACAGTGCAGTGACTGCTCAGCCAGCATGCCCTGTCACCTGTATGCTCATCCTCATTAAATAAAATAGGCGTTCAGGTCTATTTTTAGGACTCGCCGGCATATGCTCAATTTGTGTTAACCCCTTCTCCAGCGGACTCTTCCGGTAGCAACCATGTGTATAGGAAGAATAACGAAGGCAATTTATTGGAATTTTTATTCTGGTGAAATTTTGCAGAAACCACAGTGTCAGGGAAAAGCTGGAGGGAGAGGAAAAAAAAAAAAAGATGTTTGAAGAGAAATTCTGCCATGTGTCCTCAAATTGGAATGTGCATTAGTTGACCCATCTTTGCCACGGTCAGATTATTGCTATTATGTTTCCTGGGTGACTAATTTTCTGCTCCAGGTCAGTGCACTAAGTGTACGTCTGTCCAGTTCTGGCTGGAGGAAACTAGCAATTCCTGTGCTTTATATTGCATGCTCAGGCACTTTCCACGCATTTCTTTTTTTTATTTGTGTGTATTTCAAGTTTTTGCATCTTTTATCATAAATAAAAAGAAAAATGCTAAATGTAGCAGAAGAAATAGTGAAGCCTTTATTACATACAGGGCAGTGTGATAAGGGGAATGTTGATGAGGGCACCAACGCAATGCAACTAGATTTCATTATTTTACCAATTTAACCCCTTGCTGCTGCCTCCAGGGGGCCCTTGTGAGTGAGTGGTAATGCCGGGAGGTGGAGGTGGTTTTATGATCATGTGATCACGGCAGTCTCATGATTGAGAGACTGTCTGATCACTAGAGATGAGCTTGGGCGCCATCAGAACTCACCTCAATCCGAATTAGAAAACATGCTGGTGACATCAATGCCCTTATATTGACACATTCCCATACATTGTCAATACGTAGTCGTGGTCCTCAGATATGAAATATGAACATAAATATGCCCTCCTTCCATGTAATGTGCCCTGCTTCCATGTAATGTGCCCTGCTTCCACATAATGTGCCTTGCTTCCACGTAATGTGCCCTGCTTCCACGTAATGTGCCTTGCTTCGTCATAATGTGCCCTACTTCCACATAATGTGCCTTGCTTCCACGTAATGTGCCCTGCTTCCATGTAATGTGCCCTGCTTCCTCGTAATGTGCCCTGCTTTCACATAATGTGCCCTGCTCTCTCGTAATGTGCCTTGCTTCCACGTAATGTGCCCTGCTCTCTCGTAATGTGCCTTACTTCCACGTAATGTGCCTTGCTTCCAGGTAATGTACCCTGCTTCCACATAATGTGCCCTGCTTCCACGTAATGTGCCTTGCTTCCACGAAATGTGCCCTGCTTCCACATAATGTGCCCTACTTCCACATAATGTGCCTTGCTTCCAGATAATGTGCCTTGCTTCCACGCAATGTGCCCTGCTTCTACATAATGTGCCCTGCTTCCTCGTAACGTGCCTTGCTTACACGTAATGTGCCCTGGTTCCACATAATGTTCCCTGCTTCCAGGTAATGTTCCCTGCTTCCATGTAATGTGTCTTGCTTCCACGTAATGTGTCTTGCTTCCACGTAATGTGTCCTGCTTCCACATAATGTGCCCTGCTTCCAGGTAATGTTCCCTGCTTCCACCTAATGTGCCTTGCTTACACATAATGTGCCCTGCTTCCAGGTAATGTCCCCTGCTTCCACCTAATGTGCCTTGCTTACACATAATGTGCCCTGCTTCCAGGTAATGTCCCCTGCTTCCGTGTAATGTGCCTTGCTTCCACATAATGTCCCCTGCTTCCAGGTAACCAGGTAATGTTCCCTGCTTCCACGTAATGTGCCCTGCTTCCACATAATGTGCCCTACTTCCACATAATGTGCCCTGCTTCCACGTAATATGCCATGCTTCCACATAATGTGCCCTGCTTCCAGGTAATGTTCCCTGCTTCCACGTAATGTGCCTTGCTTCCACGTAATGTGCCCTGCTTCCATGTAATGTGCCTTGCTTCCACGTAATGTGCCCTGCTTCCACATAATGTGCCCTACTTCCACATAATGTGCCCTGCTTCCACGTAATATGCCATGCTTCCACATAATGTGCCCTGCTTCCAGGTAATGTTCCCTGCTTCCACGTAATGTGCCTTGCTTCCACGTAATGTGCCCTGCTTCCATGTAATGTGCCTTGCTTCCACGTAATGTGCCCTGCTTCCACATAATGTGCCCTGCTTCCACATAATGTGCCCTACTTCCACATAATGTGCCTTGCTTCCACGTAATGTGCCCTGCTTCCACGTAATGTGCCCTACTTCCACATAATGTGCCCTACTTCCACATAATGTGCCCTGCTTCCACGTAATATGCCATGCTTCCACATAATGTGCCCTGCTTCCAGGTAATGTTCCCTGCTTCCACGTAATGTGCCTTGCTTCTACATAATGTGCCCTGCTTCCACGTAATGTGCCTTGCTTCCACATAATGTGCACTGCAAATAATGTTTGTTATCAACACTTTAAAGGGGTTGTAAAGGTACAATTTCTTTCCTAAATAGCTTCCTTTACCTTAGTGCACTCCTCCTTCACTTACCTCATCCTTTGATTTTGCTTTTAACTGTCCTTATTTCTTCTGAGAAATCCTCACTTCCTGTTCTTCTGTCTGTAACTCCACACATTAATGTGAGGCTTTCTCCCTGGTGTGGAGTGTCCTGCTCGCCCCCTCCCTTGGACTACAGGAGAGTCAGGATGCCCACTAACACACAGCTCCTTTCTCTATCTGCAATGTAGACACGCATATACAGTGGGGTGCCAAATACGGTTCCTTAGGCAGTCACAGCCGGCTTCCATATCCAAGATGGAGACTCCGGGCTCCTGCAACATTAAGAAGAACTGCAGGGCTGCACTCCTGGCATGAAAAGTACAGTGGAACCTTGGATTACAAGCATAATCCGTTCCAGGGGAATGCTTGTAATCCAAAGCACTCGCATATCAAAGCGAGTTTCCCCATAGAAGTCAATGAAAACGAAAATAATTCAGCAAGGACTGGTTGAGATTTGAACCATGTATGGGCAGGCTGAATGTACCCAAGTTCATCGATCAATACAACCAGCTTGTCGGATTTTGCAAACGAGTCTTATTAGCGGCTGTTATAGCCGATAGCAGTAATCACTGGGGTTGATTTACTAAAATTGTACAGCGGGTTCACTTTGCAAAAGTGAATTTTTATGTAGCTTAGTGGATGAGATAAAGATGTGCTGACTTCAATCATCCAATCATGGACAAGCAAAAATATTTTTCTTTTCCTTACATGTGATTGGACATTCTTTGCTAAATAATTTTTTACTTCTCCGCATTCATTTAGTGAAAATTTGCTTTGCAAAGTGAAAATTTGTACTCCTTTAGTAAATCATTCTGACTGCATTCTCCCAGCAGGGACTGCTTCCCCATCCCAGGGAGAACACAATGGCTCCACCGGAGGGATTCCCCCCATCAACACTGAGCCCCCGTACACACGTCCGAGGAACTTGTTTTGCTCATCGAGTTCCTTGTGAAGCCGCCGAGGATCTCGGCGAGCCGAAATTTCCCATTGAACAACGAGGAAATAGAGAACATGTCGCCGAGATCCTCGTCGGCTTCCTCGGCCGAAAGTGTAGACACGGCCGGGTTTCTCGGCAGAATACAGCTCCGACTCTGCCGAGAAACTCGGTCGTGTGTACGGGGCCTTACTGTGATGATGGGGGGAATCAAGTGATTTTCTTTCCTGCAACTCGTGGCTTCAGAAAAAAGAAAAAACACTCCATCTATGGCCAGCTTAACTTTCAAGTTTGGATAGAGGTGAGTTTGGAGGACATACAAGAAGGTATTGTGCCTCATCTTTTCAGATACAATAATGATCTATGAGCACCATTATATCTGAGCAGGTCTACTGAAAACCTGGAACAAGAATCCTGATGTTTCCTACATATGGACTTCTAATGGAGGGGGCTGATGAATGATTTAGTAAAATGAACCTGAAATTAGAGACTGAGCAAACTACTAGAGCAAGTAAAACTATAGTTCCAGAGGCCAGGAGCAAAAAAAAATCTGAGACTGAAAGGATACCCACATTGAGAGAAATATGTAGGTGGCTGTCATTGTTTATGTCATAGGCCTCGTACACACAACTGTTTTCCTCGACAGAATCCATCAAGAAACTTGGCGGCAGAGCTTTTTTGCCGAGGAAAACGGTCGTGTGTATGTTTTTCATCGAGGAAACTGTCGAGGAACTCGACGAGAAAAAAAGTTCTCTTTTTCCTCGACGGGAGTCTCAATTTCCTCGTCGTGTTCCTCGTCGGGCTGGTTTTCGACGAGAAACGCGTTTGTGTGTATGCTTAGAAACCCGCACATGCTCAGAATAAAGTATGAGACGGGAGCACGCCTTCGGTAAAAGTAGCGTTTGTAATTGAGATAGCACATTTGTCACACTGTAACAGTCTGAAAAGTGCTAATTGTCTCTTACCAAACTTTTGCTTAACACGCAGTAACATGAGATTAGCAAAAGCAGCCCCAAGGGTTGTGCCAGTGGAATCGAACTTCCCCTGCCATTGTATGTGTTGTACATCACCGCGTTTGAGAATGAGGAGATTTGGTCTTGACAGTGTGTACGCAAAGCAAGTTTGTCAAGTTTCTACACAAGCCTGACAAGGAACTCGTCGAGGAAAACGATGTTTCATTTACAACGTGTGTACGAGGCCTTAATCTTGTTCAGGCACTTCCTGTTATAGGGTGACAAAATTCTATTTTCCATTTGTGCTTCTCCATTCCCTGTCACACAGGCTTTTTGATAGTGACTATAGATGGCCATTTCCACGCAATGTCTACCGTTGTCACCTTTAGGAGATCCTCCATACAGCCATTCAGAGGCGGTGCGTCCATAGTGGGTGCAGGAGCGTTGCCCCCTCTCTCCTACAGCCGTCACTCAACAATACATAGATTAATGCATTGCATGAATCTATGTATTGTTGCCGCTGCCGCCCACTATTCAGGTGGCCGGCCGGCCCACTGTTGAGCGCCGGCCATCTGAATAACAGCAGTGGGTGTGGTTTGGAAATGTCTAGCCGCTGCTCTGATAGGCTTCCCGATTACAGCCTGTGGGCTGTAATCGGCTTCCAAATGGTTAACCAGAGGGCACACAGGGTGCATGAATCGCAAAAAGTGGCCCAGTCATTGACCAGCAAAATGGTTCGGGGCTGAAGTGGTTAAAATAGCACAGTGCTGAATAGCAGCACATAGACTGATCACAAAGGGGGGTAAAAAATTTCGGAACTGAAGTGGTTAAAGCGGATACTGCAAATACTGCAGCTGCTGACTTTTAATATTAGGACACTTACCTGTCCTGGAGTCCGGCGCTGTCCGCAGCAGAGGACGAGTGATCGCTTGTCACTCTGCTGCCCCCCCGCCATCCTCGGTGAGGAAACCAGGAAGTGAAGTGCTCCGGCTTCACTGCCCGGCTCCCTACAGCGCATGCGCGAGTCGCGCTACGCCTGCCGATTGGCTCCCGCTGTGCTCTGGGAGCCGAGTGTTCCTAGAACACAACGGGGGGGGGGGAGATGACGTCCTGCCCGCAGTCTGCCCGCAGACTGTGGCCGGAAGTGGGTGCAAATACCTGTCTTTAGACAGGTATCTGCACTCCCTCCCCCCTGAAAGGTGTCAAATGTGACACCGGAGAAGGGAGGGTTCCGATCAGCGGGAGTTCCACTTTAGGGTGGAGCTCCGCTTTAATACCAATCAATGTAATTATCACATTTCTATGGCACTGATGATTTTGAGGGTACATTCACGCTAGGCGTGGTAGCAGATGACAGGGGTCTGGGTATATTTAAATAAATAAAATAAATAAATACTGTAAGGCCTTGTACACACGATAGGTTAACCAGAGGACAACGGTCTGAAGGACCGTTGTCCTAGGTTAACCTATGAAGCTGACTGATGGTCCGTCGCGCCTACACACCATCAGTTAAAAAAACGATCGTGTCAGAACGCGGTGACGTAAAACACAACGACGTGCTGAGAAAAACGAAGTTCAATGCTTCCAAGCATGCGTCGACTTGATTCTGAGCATGCGTGGATTTTTAACCGATGGACGTGCCTACTAACGATCAGTTTTTTCCCCATCGGTTAGGAATCCATCGGTTAATTTTAAAGCAAGTTGGCTTTTTTTTTAACCGATGGTTATATAACTGATGGGGCCCACACACGATCGGTTTTGGACCGGTCCATCAGACCGTTGTCCTCTGGTTAACCTATCGTGTGTACGAGGCCTTAATGTAGCAGATGAATTGGTGGCAATTAGACTACAATGCTTACGGCCATACAAATGTTTCCAATTATAAAGACAGTTTTTCTGGCACAAAAGTTTCAGTGTACATGACCAGTAAAATACTCTTGTTTAAACGCATACAATTCTAGCACTATAGCCTCTTCCTTTTTGTATCTGTGTATACATGCATTCACACACACACACATGAAAAATGTATTGCCTTTGGTTTACGGATTTGAATGCAGAGCATGTTTACACACCTGTATGCATGTCATCATTGAAAACAATACAACTGCATTCAGGTCCATAATAAAAAAAACCTCTGTATGGTCACGTGCATGTACTCTTATATTTTCTATTCTGTTTTTTTTTTTTTTTTTTTTTAGATCAGTGCATTAGCCCATAGCAGCCAAATGTCATTTTGATTATTCCATTTCTATAGCACTGATCATTTTTAGAAGAGAACAATGTGGAAGTTTGCAGCTGACAGGGGACTGGTTATATCTTCTAATAAACAAAATATTGTAAATGCAGCAGATAAATGAATGACACTCAATGGGGGGAGATTTACTAAAACTGGAGCACTCAGAATCTGGTGCAGCTGTGCATAGTAACCAATCAGCTTCTAACTTCTTCAATTAGGTCTTTGTTCACATTGGAGCGATTTGTCTTGCGATTTGGAAGGGTCGCAGCCTACTGGCACTGTTCCAATCAGTGCAACGTCGACTTTGCCGCACCGATTTGCCAAGCTAGTACCTGCACTACTTTTGCTGATTTCGGGTGCGACTTCAATAGACATCTGCGCAAGTAGCACCTGAAACTGCGCTGGCCTGCTACTTTGAAATCGCGCTACTTCAAGTGAAGTAGCACGATTTTAACCGCTTCCCGACCGCTGCACGCTGATATACGTCGGCAAAATGGCACGATCAGGCAAATGGGCATACCTGTATGTTCCTTTGAATATGCCGCTTAGCGGGTGCTCGCGCGCCCGCTGCGTGCCTCAGGAGTGTGCTCGTTGGTCCCGCAAACTCAATGTTCTCCGGCGGCCCGTGATTGCAGTGAGGAGAGGCGGAACAGGGTGATACCTATGTAAACAAGGCATGTTCTGCCTAGTGACATGACAGGGATCTACTGCTTCCTGTGATCGGGAGCAGTGATCGCTGTCATGTCAGTGGTAGCCTCATCACAGGCGTATCTAGTGAAAATGGCGCCTATGGCAAGCACTGAAACTGCGCCCGTGTCAAAACATTTGAAACACATCTTTCAGATAACCTTAACAAAACAAAAAACAGCTAACAAAACTTTAAGTCAAGCGCTTTAATTACCCCCTTACTCCAGATTCAGTAGCGTTACATCTTATATCACAGTTCCCCCCTTAGAGTTCCCATCGGAATGCACAGAGTTCCTCTTCACACTGGGAAATCTGATCTAAAGAATGCTGTGGACTCTGGCGTCATCTTTATATACACTGTAAGGGGGGGGGACTCTGACACAAAGGGGATCTCTGTGGACTGGGATGTAGGGGGCCTCTGATGTGAGGGGGTATCTGGTTATCACAGAGTCCAGAGATCCCACTTACATCAGTGTCCCCCTTTACCCCAAGAGTCTGCAGAGTTCCCCCTTAACCACTTCCCGCCCGGCCTATGGCCGATTTACGTCCGGGAAGTGGTTATGAAATCCTGACAGGACGTTCTAGAACGTCCTGCAGGATTTCATGCCGCGCGCGCCCGTGGGGGCGCGCATCGCGGCGATCGGTGATGCGGGGTGTCAGTCTGACACCCTGCATCTCCGATCTCGGTAAAGAGCCTCCGGCGGAGACTCTTTACCACGTGATCAGCCGTGTCCAACCACGGCTGATCACGATGTAAACAGGAAGAGCCGTCGATGGCTCTTCCTCACTCGCGTCTGACAGACGCGAGTAGAGGATAGCCGATCGGCGGCTCTCCTGACAGGGGGGGTTAGCGCTGATTGTTTATCAGCGCAGCCCCCCCTCGGATCGCCACACTGGACCACCAGGGATGCCCACCCTGGAGCACCAGGGTGGGCAAAAAAAAAAAAAATGCCAGGAAAAAAAGTCTAAAAAATAAATAAAAAAAAAAAGCAAAAAGATGCCAGTCAGTGCCCACAAATGGGCACTGACTGGCAACCTGGCAAAAATCAGTGCTGCCACCCCAGTGTCCATCAGCGCCACCCCAGTGTCCATCAGCGCCACCCCAGTGTCCATCAGTGCCACCCCACAGTGCCCATCCATGCCCAGTGCCCACCTATCAGTGCCCATCTGTGCCACCCATAAGTATCCATCAGTGCCGCCCATGAGTGCCCATCTGTGCCGCCTATGAGTGCCCAGTGCCGCCCATGAGTGCCCATCAGTGCCGCCTATGTGTGCCCATCAGTGCCGCCTATGTGTGCCCATCAGTGCCGCCTATGTGTGCCCATCAGTGCCGCCTATGTGTGCCCATCAGTGCCGCCTATGTGTGCCCATCAGTGTCGCATACCAGCGCCGCCAATCAGTGCCACCTCATCTGTGCCCGTCAGTACTACCTCATCGATGTCCATCAGTGCCATCTCATCGGTGCCCATTAGTGCCGCCATATCAGTGCCCGTAATTGAAAGAGAAAACTTATTTACAAAAAAATTAACAGAAAAAAATAAAAACGTATTTTTTTTTTCCAAATTTTCAGCCTTCTTTTAGTTGTTGCGCAAAAAAAAAAAATCGCAGAGGTGATCGAATACCACCAAAAGAAAGCTCTATTTGTGGGGAAAAAAGGACGCCAATTTTGTTTGGGTACAGTGTAGCATGACCGCACAATTGCCATTCAAAGTGCAACAGTGCTGAAAGCTGAAAATTGGCTTGGGCGGGAAGCTGCGTAAGTACCTGGTATGGAAGTGGTTAAAGCAGTGTGCCAGACAATAAGTATTTCTAGACAGGGGTCGGGTCAGCCATGGCAGCCCTGTAATAGCACAGAGCCTTTTACTTTATATGACCAGCCCTCCCTCCACAGTATGTGTGAGCATTTCCCCACCTCCATGGGACTATGGCATAGTAGGCTATGCTCTTATTTCTCTGCTGCTCCCCAGTGCCCCCCACACACAGTGTGACTGAGAATGATGACTGCACTGATATACAAGAGGAGCCTGGAGGGAAGAAGAGACCATCAGACCCTGGTAAGTGTCTTGCTGCCCAGCCACTCACCAGCGCCCCCTTCATATGGCGCCCATGGCACTTGCCATGGCTGCCATACCCTAGATACACCCCTGTAGCCCATCCCCCCACAGTTAGAATCACTCCCTAGGACACACTTAAAGGAACACTAAAGCTTTGTTTTTTTATATTTAAATAACAAACATGTTATACTTACCTCCATTGTGCAGCTCGTTTTGCACACAGTGGCCCCCCGAACCTTGTCTTCTGGGGTCCCTCGGCAGCTGTCTCGGCTCCCCCCCACAAAAACTTTCCACCTTCATGCGAGCGAGCGAGCATGGTGGAAAGTCTTTGCGGGCGCGCTCCTGTGATACAGCCGGCGGCCAAAGCCGCTCACTGTATCACTCAGCCCCGCCCCCCCGGCACGCTGCATCATTGCATATGATTGATAGCAAAAAAAAAAAAAGGCTGCGCTGCTTTTAATCAACCACTGAATGAGCCGAGAAGCCGGCCCAGAAACCTACATGTTCACGGCGCAGGACTTTCGAGGGATCAAGGTAAGTAAAGGGGGGCTTGGGGGGGCCGCTAATGCTTGGATGTTTTTTTCACCTTAATGCATAGAATGCATTAGGGTGAAAAAACATCTACCTTTACAACCCCTTTAACTCTTTAATCTCCCCCTAGTGTTTAACCCCTTCTCTGCCAGTGTCATTTATACAGTAATCAGTGGCTATTTATAGCACCGATTGCTGTATAAATGCCAATGGTCCCAAAATAGTGTCAAAAGTGTTCGATGTGTCCGCCATAATGTCGCAGTCCCAATAAAAATCGCAGATCGCCACCATTACTAGTAAAAAAAATATTAATAAAAATGCCATAAAACTATCCCCTATTTTGTAGACTCTGGGGCAGATTCTCGTAGATCGCCGCATCTCTGCGGCGGCGTAACGTATCTCATTTACGTTACGCCGCCGCAAGTTTTACGGGCAAGTGCTTGATTCACAAAGCACTTGCCTGTAAAGTTGCGGCGGCCTAGCGTAAATCCCCCGGTGCAAGCCCGCCTAATTCAAATTAGGCGGGTAGGTGGCGTATAGCATTTAAATTAGGCGCGTTCCCGCGCCGAACCTAATGTGCATGCGCCGTCCCTAAAATCTCCTGACGTGCATTGCGCTAAATGACGTCGCAAGGACGTCATTGGTTTCGACGTGAATGTAAATGGCGTCCAGCCACATTCACGGACGAGTTACGCAAACAACATAAATTTTTAAATTTCGACGCGGGAACGAGGGCCATACTTAACATTGGTTGCCCCTCATATAGCAGGGGCAACTTTACGCGTCGCAAATCTAACGTAAACGTCGTAACTTCACTGCGTCGACCGCGCGTACGTTCGGGAATTCGCATATGTTGCTAATTTGCATACACGACGGGGAAAACGACGGAGGCGACACCTAGCGGCGACAAAAAAAATTGCATTTAAGATCCGACAGCGTAAGAGCCTTACGCCTGTCGGATCTAATGGTTATTTATGCGTAACTGATTCTAAGAATCAGTCGCATAGATACGACGGCCCAGATTAGGACTTACTACGGCGCACATTGCGTTGCGCCGTCGTAAGCCCTTTCAGAATCTGGGCCTCTATAACTTTTGCGCAAACCAATCAATGTACGCTTTTGGCGTTTTTTTTTTTTTTTTACCAAAAATATGTAGAAGAATACGTATCGGCCTAAACTGAGGGAAAAAAAATGTTTTTTGGGGGGGATATTTATTATAGCAGAAAGTAAAAAATATTGCTTTTTTTCAAAACTGTTGCTCCTTTTTTATATATACTGTAGCGCAAAAAATAAAAACTGCAGAGGTGATCAAATACCACCAAAAGAAAGCTCTATTTGTGGTGAACAAAAAGGAGGTCAATTTTGTCTGGGTACAGCGTTGCATGACTGCAAAATTATCAGCTAAAGCGACGCAGTGCCGATTCGCAAAAAATGCTCTGGTCTGGAAGGGGGTAAATTCTTCCGGGGGCTCAAGTGGTTAACCACTTAAGGACCGCCTCCTGAACATTTACGTCAGCAGAATTGCAAGGCTGGGCACATGAACGTACAGGTACATCTTGTGCTAGTGCCCAGCTGTGGGTCGCGGGCGAAGCTCCGTGACCGGGACCACGGGACCCGCGGACCCGATCGCCGCTGGAGTCCCGCGATCGGTCCCCGAAGCTGAAGAACGGGGATAGCTGTGGCGGCGTAATGTCATTTTGTAATTGTCATTTTCACAGTAAACAATGCAATTTAAATGCATTTTTTGCTGTGAAAATGACAATGGTCCCAAAAATGTGTCAAAATTGTCCGAAGTGTCCGCCATAATGTCGCAGTCACGAAAAAAATCGCTGATCACCGCCATTAGTAGTAAAAAAATATATATAAAAATGCAATAAAACTATCCCCTATTTTGTAAACGCTATAAATTTTGCGCAAACCAACCGATAAACGCTTATTGTGATTTTTTTTACCAAACATAGGTAGAAGAATACGTATCGGCCTAAACTGAGGAAAAAAAATATATATTTGGGGGATATTTATTACAGCAAAAAGTAAAAAATATTGTTTTTTTTTCAAAATTGTCGCTCTATTTTTGTTTATAGCGCAAAAAATAAAAACCGCAGAGGTGATCAAATACCACCAAAAGAAAGCTCTATTTGTGGGGAAAAAAGGACACCAATTTTGTTTGGGAGCCACGTTGCACGACCGCGCAATTGTCTGTTAAAGCGACGCAGTGCCGAATCGCAAAACCTGGCCGGGTCCTTTAGCTGCCTAAAGGTCCGGGTCTTAAGTGGTTAAAGGAGCATCAATGTGAACCAGGTCTAAGTCTGGACAATAAGCTCTGGTTCGCACCGAATGCGGCTTTGAAATCGCGCTAGAGTGTTTTCAAAGCCGCCGGTCAGTGTGATTTCCTGCGTGGCTTGCCAAAATCTGTGCTACTTCATGCGCATAAAATCGCCAAAAATAGCCCTCTGACCTTTTTAAAGTTGGCGCAAGTCAGAGTCGCACCACTTTGAACGGTTCTATAATAGGGTGCGACTTGTCATGCAACTTAGATCCGTCAAATCGCATCGACGAGCCGCACCGGTGTGAACGGAGGCTCAAACCTAGAAGTCGATAGGTTACTATGCACAGCCATACCAGATTCTGTGTGCACCAGTTTTAGTAAATCCCCCCTTTTATGACATATTCAGGTTTTATTTCTAGTAGATCAGTGCAAATAGGGATAATAATGAGTGCAGCAACCCATAGCAGGCGGATGTCATTATTTTCCCGAGACAAATCAATGTACTGGATTGATTCCATTTCTATAGCGCTGATCAGCTGTAGTAGAGAAAAACAGAGATGGATTTTGGGGGCTGGGTATATATCTTCTTGTACAATAAAAACTAAAAAATGCTGCAGATGAATTGTGACATTTCTATGACATATTCAGGCTTTATTCTCTCTAGGTTACTGCAAAGAGGACTAACGATGAGTGCAGTAACCGATAGCAACCGCATGTCATTATTGTATCAGTACTAATAATTGTATTGATTCCATGTCTATAATATTCATCATCGTTAGTAGAGAGAAGCGTGTGGAAGTTTGCAGATGACATACCGTCTTCTAATAAAGTAAAATCTAGAAAGGTAGCAGATAAATTGGTGACACATTAAGGCCCAGATTCTCAACCGAGATACGACGGCGTATCTCCAGATACGCCGTCGTATCTCTACGTTGAGCCGTCGTATCTATGCGACTGATTCTGAGGCCCCGTACACACGACCAAACATGTAAGCTGAAACTGGTCCGCGGGCCAGTTTCAGCATACATGTTCGGTCGTGTGTAGGCGCGAGCGGGCCGAATTCCAGCAAACATTTGCCCGCCGGGCCTTTTCCCAGCGGGCAAATATTCCTGGACATGTTTTAAAACCGTCCGCTGGAATCCTGCCCGCTCGGACATGTACGGTCGTCAGTACAGACCTACCGTACATGTCCGAGCGCCCGCCGTCCCTCGCATGCGTCGAATGACTTTGACGCATGCATGGAAGCCTTTAAATGGCAGGCCCGCCCACGTCTCCGCGTCATCGCCGCGTCATCGTCGCGGCGACGACGCGGACACGCCCCGCGTATTGTTTACGCGCGGACTTCTGTACGATGGTGTGTACAACCATCGTACAGAAGCCCTCTGGCAGACATGTACGGTGAAAACGGTCCGACGGACCGCTTTCACCGTACATGTTTGTTCGTGTGTACCCGGCCTTAGAATCAGTTACGCATAGATATCCATTAGATCCGACAGGCGTAAGTCTCTTACGCCGTCGGATCTTAAGTGCAATTTTTTTTTGGCCCGCTAGGTGGCGCTTCCGGCGAAATCCACGTCGAGTATGCAAATTAGCTAGATACGCGAATTCCCGAACGTACGCGCGACCGACGCAGTAAAGTTACGACGTTTACGTTAGGCTTTTCCCGGCGTATAGTTGCCCCTGCTATATGAGGCGCAGCCAATGTTAAGTATGGCCGTCGTTCCCGCGTCGCAATTTTAAAAAGTTACGTCGTTTGCGTAACTCGTCCGTGAATGGGGCTGGACGTCATTTACTTCCACGTCAAAACCAATACGTCCTTGCGGCGTATTAGGAGCAATGCACACTGGGAGATTCCCACCGACGGCGCATGCGCCGTTCGTGAAAAACGTCAATCACGTCGGGTCACAGTAGATTAACATAAAACACGCCCCCCCTCCACATTTGAATTAGGCGGGCTTACGCCGGCCGATTTACGCTACGCCGCCGCAACTTACGGAGCAAGTGCTTTGAGAATACAGCACTTGCCCGTGTAAGTTGCGGCGGCGTAACGTAAATCAGATACGTTACGCTGCCGCAAAGAAACGCCAGTCTATGAGAATCTGGCCCTAAGGCTTTCTGTTTAGTAGATCAGTGCAGAGTGAACTAATGATGAGGGCAGTAACCCATAACAACCAGATGTTATTATATTACTGGTCCCAATTGATGTGATTATTCCATTTCTATAACACTGATCATCTTGGGTAGAGAGAACATCGCTGATGACCGGATCACTACTGTATATCTTCTAATAAAATAAAATAAACTAGTAATGTAGCAGATGAATTATGCTTATGTGACATATTCAGACTTTATTTTTTAGTAGATCAGTGCAAAGAGGACTAAATGATGAGTGCAGTAACCCATAGCAACCATGCCATTATTTTACCACTACCTTTGTAATGAACATAGGCGTGTGCACAGGGTGTGCCAGGTGTGCCCAGGCACACCCTATGCAGCATAGATTTCCCCTACTGCCCTAGTGCCCACCCTGCAGGATGTTTTAGGATGAATGGGGGAAAGAGGCCGGTAAATATGTAATTTACTGACCCCTTCCCCTTCTGAATGAACACAGTGAGCGATCAGTAGTGTGTGTTTGAGCTTTGGGGTGCACACCCTAATGCAATAGGCTGTGCACACCTATGGCAATGAATACCTTTATATAGCACTGGGCATCTTTTGTAGAAGAAACACTGTGGTAGTCAGTATAGGACAAAGGGCTGGGCATCTCTTCTAAGGCAAATACACTACACATAGCAGATGAATTAGTGACACATATATCACACATTCAAGCTTTATGTTTAGAAGATCAATGCAAATGGTACTAATGATGAGTGCAGTTACCCATAGCAACCAGATAGCATTTTTTTACAATCAATGTGATGATTCCATTCGTATGGCACTGATCATCTGTAATAGAGAGACTGGTGCGGAAGTTTGTACGGTATATGAAAGGGGCTGGGTATATCTTCTAATAAATAAATTGTCATGTAGCAGATGAATTGATACATAAATTATATAATGAGGTTACTGCAAAGGAAACTATTGATGAGTGCAGTAACCTATAGCAACCAGGTTTCATTATTATATCATTATCAATCAATTTACTGGCCCGGATTCAGATAGCCTTTACGCCGGCGTATCTATTGATACGCAGCGTAAGTGCTACGAAGCACCGGCGTATCTTCTTTCTGTATTTAGAAAGCCAGATACGCCAGAATTTCCCTGAGATCCGACCGTCGTAAGTGTCTTACACCGTCGTATCTTAGGCTCCATTCACACCTAGGCGTATTGTTGCCTGTAGCGCGACGCTATTGCAGCCTGCAATACGCTGGAGGGGTGATTTAACATTGTCGGCTATGGAGATGGTTCACATCTCCACGCCGAACGCCGAAACGCCGTACGCCTGAAGCTCAAAACAAGTCCCGGACCTTTTTTTCAGGCGGCTTTCGGCGTTCGGAATAGCCGACAATGTTGATCACCCCTCCGGCGTATGTTAGGCTTAAAAAATGCTGCGTTTTGTCACGGCAAATCGCGTGACAAAACACCCCGCAATTTGTCGCGGCAAATCGCGGTAGCATACGCCGCGTTCAGGTGTGAATGCAGCCTCAGGCTGCATATTTACGCTGGCCGCTAGGTGGCGCTTCCGTATATTAACGCAAGGAATATGCTAATTAGGTAGATACGCCGATTCAGAAACGTACGTCCGGCCGACACATTTTTTTACGTTGTTTACGTTAGGCTTTTTCCGGCGTAAAGTTACCCCTGCTACAGTATATGAGGCGTAGCCAATGTTAAAGTGGGGGTTCACCCTAAAAAAATAATGTTTTTGTCTCTCATGCCATCCAGCATACTAGCGTGAGCTACAGTATGCCTTTTTTTTTTTTTTTGTGCTGTACTCACAGTTTAATCCGTTAGTTAAGTTTCAGACTCCCCGCGGGGAGTAGGCGTTCCTATGAAGAGGGGAACATGATTGACGGCCGGCTATGGCACGTCACGCTTCCCGAAAATAGCCGAAATAGGACTTGGCTCTTCACGGCGCCTGCGCAGTCAGCTCCTAGTCTGTGCGCAGGCGCTGTATAGCGCCGTGAAGAGCCGAGTCCTACTCCGGCTATTTTCGGGAAGCGTGACGCGCCATAGCCGGCCTTCAATCATGTTCCCCTCTTCATAGGAACGCCTACTCCCCGCGGGGAGTCGGAAACTAAACTAATCGATTAAACTGTGAGTACAGCGCAAAAAAAAAAATATAAAGGCATACTGTAGCTCACGCTAGTATGCTGAATGGCATGGTACAAAGTTGTATTTTAGGGTGAACCCCCACTTTAAGTATGGACGTCGTTCCCGCGTCGAATTTTGAAAACTTTACGTCGTTTGTGTAAGTCGTTCGCGAATAGGGCTGAACGTAAGTTACGTTCACGTCTAAAGCAATGACGATTTGCGGCGTAATTTCGAGCATGTGCACTGGGATTTTTTCAAGAACGGCGCCTGCGGCGTTCGTAAAAAACGTCAAATACGCGGGGTCACCATTAATTTAAATAAAACACGCCCACATCATCCCCATTTGAATTAGGCGGCCTTACGCCGAATTACAGACGTTACGCCGCCGTAACTAAGGGCGCAAGTTCTTTCTGCATACGGAACTTGCGCCCTAATTTACGGCGGCGTACCGTATCTGAGATACGCTACGCCGCGCCGAAAGATATTCCAATGTATCTGAATCCGGCCCACTGATTCCATTTCTATAGCAATGATCATTTTTAGTAGAGAGAAATGTGTGGAAGTTTGTATATAACGGGGGATGGGGATGTATTCTCGTGAAATAAAAACTGTAAATGTAGAAGATGAATTGATCCATTTTTTTTTTTTATCAGTGCAGTAACCCGTAGCAACTAGATGCCATGATTGTATTGGTCCCAATCAATGTAATGATTCAGTTTCTATAGCACCGATCATCTGTAGTAGAGAGAACGGTGTGGAAGTTTGTATATGACGGGGGCTGGGCATATCTTCTTAAGAAATAACTAGTCAGGTAGCAGATGAATTGATAAATATTTTATATTCAGGATGTTTCTATCTTCTAATAAAATAAAAAACTAGAAAAGTAGGAGATGAATTAGTGATGCTTATATGACACTTAGGGCTAGATCCACAAAGAAATTACGCCGGCGTATCTATTGATACGCCGCGTAATTTCAAAATTCCTGCGTCGTATCTTTGGTTTGAATCCTCAAAACAAGATACGACGGCTTCTGGGTTAGATCCGACAGGTGTACGTCTTCGTGCGCCTTCGGATCTAAGATGCAATACTTCGGCGTCCGCTGGGTGGCGTTTTCCATGTCGGGCATGCAAATTAGCGATTTACGACGATCCACGAACGTACGCGCGGCCGTCGCATTCTCTTACGTCGTCTGTAGTTAAAGCTGGTATTTTGCGGCGTATAGATAGAATTGCCATTTTAAGTATGGCCGTCGTTCCCGCGTCAGAATTTGAATTTTTTTTTTTTTGCGTAAGTCGTCCGTGAATAGGGATGGATGTAACTCACGTCTAAGTTAAAAAAATGACGTCGTTGCGACGTTTGCGTCGTTTCGCGCAAAACACGGCGGGAAATTTCTGGACGACGCATGCGTATTTCATTCGGCGCGGGGACGCGCTTCATTTAAATAAAATCCGCCCCCAACCCTCCCAATTTGAAATCCGCCGCCAGAAATACACTACGCCTCCGTAACTTACGGCGCAAAATCGCTGAGGATTCGAAAATGCGCCAGGTAAGTTACGGCGGCGTAGTGTATCTCTGATACACTGCGCCGATCTACATGTATGTGGATCTGGCCCATAGACTTAGGGCCAGATTCTCATACATTCGCGCTGCTCCTGGGCAGCGTAATATATGAGATCTACGTTACACCGCCGCAGGTCTACAGGTTTACATCCTGATTCTCAGAACACTTACCTGTAAACTTGCGGCGGTGTAGCGTTAGATTGCTCGTCGCAAGCCCGCCCAATTCAAATGGGGAGGGCACCATTTAAATTAGGCGCGCTCCCGCGCCGAGCGTACTGCGCATGCTCCGTCGGGTAAATTACCCGACGTGCATTGCGCTAAATGACGTCGCCCCGACGTCATTTGCCTAGATGTATACGTAAATGGCGTCCAGCGCCATTCACGGACGTCTTACGCAAACGACGTAATTTTTATTGAATTCGACGCGGGAACGATGGCCATCGTTAACATTGGTTGCGCCTGCTAATTAGCAGGGGCAACCTTACGCGTCGGGTACGCTACGCAAACGACGTTAATTCGCTGCGTCGACCTCGCGTATGTTCGGGAATCGCCGTACTTACCTAATTTGCATAGACGACGGGGAAAAGCGACGATGCGACACCTAGCGGCGGGAAAAAAAATTACTTTTAAGATCTGACAGCGTAACAGCCTTACGCTTGTCAGATCTAATGGGTACCTATGCGCAACTGATTCTGAGAATCAGTTGCATAGATACCCGGGGCCAGATGAGGTGTTACGACGGCGCTAATGGTGTTGCGCCGTCGTAACGCCTTTGAGAATCTGGCCCTTTATTTTTAGTAGATCGGTGCCCAGGGGACTAAGGATGAGTGCAGTAACCCATAGCAACCACCAGATATAATTATTATACTGGTCCCAATCTATGTAATGATTCTATTTCTATAGCACTGAGTAGTAAAGAGAACAATGTGAAAGTTTGTATATGACGGGGGCTGGGTATATCTTCTAATACATGAAATAGTAATGTAGCAGATGAATGTATCCATATTTTATACTCAGGTACCTTCTAATACAATAACAACTAGAAGAGTAGGAGATGAATTAGTGATGCTTACATGACACATTCAGACTTTATTTTTAGTAGGGGACTATTGATGAGTGCAGTAACCCATAGCAACTAGATATCATTATTGTATTGGCACCAATCAGTGTATTGAATGAATTTCTATAGCACCGATCACCTGCAATAGAGAGAACATTGCTGGCGTTTGTAGGGGGATGGGTATATCTTCTAATAAAATCTGTAAAGATAGCAGATTTAATACATATTTTATTTTGAGATCAGATAAGACTAATGATGAGGGCAGTAACCCATAGCAACCAGATGTCATTATTTTACTGGTCCCAATCAATGTGATGATTCTATTTCTATAGCACCGATCATCTGTAGTAAAGAGAAGAGTGTGGAAGTTTGTATATGACGGGGGCTGGGTATATCTTCTAATACAATAACTAGTCAGGTAGCAGATGATTTGATACATATTTTATATTTAGGTTTTTATATCTTATAATAAAATAAAAACTAGAATAGTAGGAGATGAATTAGTGATGCCTATATGACACATTCAGGTAGGAGATACGATGGCGTATCTCCAGATACGCCGTCGTATCTCTGAGTGTGAGGCGTCGTATCTTGGCGCCTGATTCAAAGAATCAGATACGCCAAAATTTCTCTAAGATACGACCAGCGTAAGTCTCCGACGCCGTCGTATCTTAACTGCATATTTACGCTGGCCGCTAGGGGCGTGTACGCTGATTTACGCCTAGAATATGTAAATCAGCTAGATACGCCTATTCACGAACGTACGCCGGGCTGTCGCAGTACAGATACGCTGTTTACGTAAGGCTTTTTCCGGCGTAAAGTTACCCCTGCTATATGAGGCACAGCCAATGTTAAAGGGGTGGTTCACCCTAAAAACTACTTTTTTTTATTACACTGCCCCCCCACATTACAATACGATTAAGGCTATTATTTTTTTTTTTTATGCTGTACATACCTTTGTACAGCATATTCATCCGTGGCTTCGGGGTTGCGAGTCCCGCGGGAGTGGGCGTTCCTAACATGTCTGTGATTGACGTTTTGACCAAAAACGAGCTCCCCCCCGTCGCGTAAGCCGCGTCACGGTTGGCGAAAGGAGCTGAACGGCGAGTCGGCGCTTTACTGCGCATGCGCATCGCCGTTCGGCTCCTTTCGCCAATCGTGACGCGGCTTATGCGACGGGGTGAGCTCGTTTTTGGTCAAAACTTCAATCACAGACATGTTAGGAACGCCCACTCCCGTGGGACTCGCAAGCCGGAAGCCACGGGTGAATATGCTGTACAAAGGTATGTACAGCATCAAAAAAAAAAAAAAAATAGCCTTAATCGTATTGTAATGTGGGGGGCCAGTGTAATAAAAAAAAGTAGTTTTTAGGGTGAACCACCCCTTTAAGTATGGACGTCGGGCCAGCGTCAAATTTTCCGTAGATTACGTGGTTTGCGTAAGTCGTTTGCGAATAGGGCTGGGCATAATTTACGTTCACGTCGAAAGCATTGGCTTTTTGTTAATTTGGAGCAGGCGCACTGGGATACTTTCACGGACGGCGCATGCGCCGTTCGTAAAAAGCGTCATTTACGTGGGGTCACGGTGATTTTGCATAAAACACGCCCACATCTTACAGATTTAAATTAGGCGGGCCAATTTACGCTACGCCGCCACAACTTACGGAGCAAGTGCTTTGTGAATAATGCACTTGCCTGTCAAAGTTGCGGAGGCGTAGCGTAAATAGGATACGCTATGCACGCACAGAGTTACGCGCTCCCTACCTGAATCTGGCCCTTAGACTTTAAATTTAGTAGATCAGTGCCCAGGGGACTATTGATGAGTGAAGTAACCAATAGCAACCAGATATCGTTATTGTATTGGCGCCAATCAGTGTATTGGATCATTTGCTATAGCACTGATCATCCGTAGAAGAGAGAACGGTGTGGAAGTTTATACATGACGGGGGTTGGGTATATCTTCTGATAAAAAAAAAAAACTGGAAGGGTTGCAGATGAATTTGTGATACTTATTTGACACAATCAGACGTTATTATTGGTAAATGAGTGCCCACGGGACTACTGATGAGTGCAGTAACCCACAGCAATCACATGTCATTATTGTATTGGTACCAAAGTATTGATTCCTTTCTATAGCACTGCTCATCTGTAGTAGAGAGGAGTGTGGAAGTTTGTATATGATGGGGGCTGGGTATATCTTCTATGTATTTTCAATGCACTTCTATAGCACCGTAGCAGATGAATGGATACATAGGGGTAGATTCATAAAGAAGTTATGCTGGCGTATCTATTGATACGCCGCGTAACTTCTAGGTTGCTCCGGCGTATCTTTTTTCTGTATTCAGAAAACAAGATACGCCGGAATTTGGCTAAGATCCGACTGGCGTAAGTCTCTTACGCCGTCGTATCTTAGGCCTCGTACAGACGGGCAAACATGTACGATGAAAACGGTCCGCCGGACCGTTTTCAGCGTACATGCCCGCCCGGAGATTTCTGTATGATGGCTGTACACACCATCATACAGAAATCCGCGCGTACACGATACGCGGCGACGTGCGCGGCCCTGGCAGTTCAATGCTTCCACGCATGCGTCAAAGTCATTCGACGCATGCGAGGGATGGCGGCCGCTCGGACATGTACGGTAGGTCTGTACAGATGACCGAACATGTCAGACGGACAGGATTCCAGCGGGCATGTTTCTAAGCAAGTTTAGAAACATTTGCCCGCTCGAAAACGGTCTGGCGGGCAAATGTACGTTGGAATCCTGTCCGCTCGGCTGTACAGACGACCGAACATGTCTGCTGAAACTGGTCCGCGGACCAGTTTCAGCAGACATGCTCGGTCGTGTGTACGGGGCCTTAGTTGCATATTTACTCTGGCCGCTAGGTGGCGCTTCCGTCGATTTACGCAAGGAATATGTCAATTAGGTAGATACGCTGATTCAGAAACGTACGTCCGCCCGGTGCATTTTTTTACGTCGTTTACGTTCGGCTTTTTCTGCGGGTTAATTTGGAGCATGCGCACTGGGTTACCTTAACGGACGGCGCATGCGCCGCTAGTCAAAAACGTCATTTACGTGGGGTCATGTTTTATTTACATAAAACACGCCCACCTCTTCACAATTTGAATTAGGCGCGCTTACGCCAGCAGATTTACGCTACGTCGCCGTAACTTAGGGCGCAGGTTCTTGGTGAATACAGAACCTGCCTCACTAAGTTACGGCGGCGTAGCGTGAGATACGCTACGTCCGCAGAAAATTAAGCCAATCTACCTCATAGTTTAGATTCAGGATACTTTATTAATCCCAAAGGGATATGATTGAAAAATGTATATTGAGGTCAGAGGGGGGGCTGATGATGACTGCAGTCACCCCATGTCGTTATTTTCCTGGTACCAATCAATGTATTGGTTCATTCAAGATACTTCATTATCCCCAAAGTGAAGTGTATATTGCGGTCAGAGGGGACTGATGATGAGTGTAGTAACCCATAGCAACCAATGTCATTATTTTACTGGTCCCAAAGTATTGATTCCATTTCTATAGAACTGATCACCTGTAGTAGAGAGAAGAGTGTGGAAGTTTGTCTATGACGGGGGCTGGGTATATCTTCTAATACAATCTGTATATGTAGTTGATGAATGTATCCATATTTTAGATACAGAATACTTTATTAATCCTAAAGAAAAATGATTGATAAATGTATATTGGGATCAGAGGGGGCTGGTGATGGATGCAGTCACCCATAGTAACCTAGGTAAAGATGTCATTATTTTACAGGTACCAATCAATGTATTAATTCCATTTCTATAGCGCCAATGCGATTCAGATTACTTTATTGGTTAAACTAAATGGACTTGTGTCTTTTTTCAACCTAACTATGTAACGTTATTATTCCCAAAGGGAAATAAATGATTGATAAATGTATATTGGGATCAGAGGGGACTGATGATGAGTGTAGTCACCCCTAGTAACCAGATTCACAAATGAGATACGACGGTGTTTCTCCTGATACGCCGTCGTATCTGTTGTTCTATCTATGCGACTGATTCATAGAATCAGTTACGCATAGATAGCCATAAGATCCGACAGGTGTAATTGTTTTACACTGTCGGATCTTAAGATGCAATACCGCGGCCGCCGCTGGGGGGAGTTTGCGTCGTAAACCAGCGTCGGGTATGCAAATTAGGAGTTACGGCGATCCACGACGGTTTTTCGTGTTCGCTACGTCGCCGCTAGTCTAGTTTCCCGTCGCAAAGTTAGTCGTTTTTTTTGGTGCCTTAACTTTACACAGCAATCGTATTGCTGTATAAAATATGGCCGTCGTTCCCGCGTCGAAATAACGTCGTTTGCGTAAGCCGTCCGGGAATACAAGATTACGCTACGCGCGTCGCCGTTCGAAAAAATGACGTCACTTCGCGCAAAGCACGGCGGGAGTTCGGAAACGGAGCATGCGTGGTAGGTCCGGCGGAGGCCGTCGGCGTAGGTTTTCATCGCAAGTGCTTGGTGAATCAGGCACTTGCGATGAAAAATTGCGGCGGTGTAACGTATCTACGATACGTTACGCCGCCGCTCTTCTATGTGAATCTGGCCCCTAGTAACCAGATGTCAATATTTTCCTGATCCCAATCAATGTATTGGTATATCACTGATACGATTCAGATGACTGTATTGATCCCAAAGGGAAATGATTGATCAATGTACATTGGGATCAGAGGGGAGTAATGGATACAGTCACCCATAGTAACCAATGTCATTATTTTCTGGGTACCAATCAATGTATCGGTTCCATTTCTATATCACAGATTAGATAAAGAATTCTTTATATAACCTGAAGGGAAATGACTGATAAATATACATTGGGATAAGAGGGGAGTGATGATGAGTGTAGTCACCTGTAGTAACCAGATGTCACTATTTTCCTGATCCCAATCAATGTAATGGTATAGCACTGATGTGATTCAGAGGACTGTATTAATCCCAAAGGGAAATGACTGATAAATGTACATTGGGATCAGAGGGGAACTGATGATGGATGCAGTCATCCCTAGTAAGCAGATGCCATTATTTTCTGGGTACCAATCAATGTATCGGTTTCATTTCTATATCACGGATTAGATAAAGAATTCTATATATAACCTGAAGGGAAATGATGGATAAATGCATATTGGGATCAGAGGGGGCTGGTGATGGATGCAGTCACCCATAGTAACCTAAGTAAAGATGTCATTATTTTACAGGTACCAATCAATGTATCGGTTTCATTTCTATAGCGCCAATGTGATTCCGATTATTTTATTGGTTGAACTAAATGGACTTGTGTCTTTTTTCAACCTAACTATGTAACTTTATTATTCCCAAAGGGAAATGACTGAGAAATGTACATTGGGATCAGAGGGGACTGATGATGGATAGTAACCAGATGCCATTATTTTCTGGGTACCAATCAATGTATCGGTTCCATTTCTATATCACGGATTAGATAAAGAATTCTATATATAACCTGAGGGGAAATGATTGATAAATGTACATTGGGATCAGAGGGGACTGATGATGGATAGTAACCAAATGTCATTATTTTCTGGGTACCAATCAATGTATCGGTTCCATTTCTATATCACGTAATAGATAAAGAATACTTTATTAATCCTGAAGGGAAATGATTGACAAATGTACATTGGGATCAGAGGGGAGTAATGGATGCAGTCACCCCTAGTAACCAAAGTCATTATTTTCCTGATCCCAATCAATGTATTGGTATATCACTGATACGATTCAATGACTTTATTGATCCCAAAGGGAAATGGCTGCTGAATTGGGATGAGTTGCTCTCCTGTGATACTGAGAAATGTGGAAGTTTCCAGTGAAGGACATGGCCCCCCCTCAGCCCCCATGGTAGGGTTCAGTCGGTCACCATGCAGACATTCCCCTCACACACACACACCTGGGGGATGGAGAAGAGGAATGAGGTGAATGGCCGCCCTCCTCCTCCTCCTCACACATCCCCTCAGGAGGAGCAGGCTGCGGAACTCCCCTAATAACGACCCCGAGACAATGCTAATAATGATGGCAGCCGCGTCCCTGTGGAGGGCTGCAGGGGGAGACGTGGCTGTGGAGGCGAGCAGAGGATTTGCTGTGGGAAAGGAAGAAGGAGGGAGGTGAGGGGGGAGGAGGAGGAGAGGAGAGGGGGGGTGTAATAGGAGGAGGAGGAGGGGGGAGGACTACAGAGAGAGCAGTGGCCGCGTGTGTGCCTCTGATTCCCGGTGTAATTTGCAGCCAATCATCAGTAGGTGTCCACATCCCCGCATCCTCCTCACCTCGGCGCCAATAACTCTCCACCTCTCTCCTGCCTCCCTCCTCCTTCCCTTTTCTCTCATTCTCCCCCCATCCCCCTCCTGCTTCCTCTCTTCTCCCCCCTCCTCCTCTCACGGCCCCCCCATGCCTCTCAGCCACACGCAGAGAAAGAGAGAGAGAGAGACTGACTGACTCCCAGGCTGCCTGCCTGCCTCCCTCCTCCCTTCTTCCTCCCCGCTCACACATCTGACTGGAGAGCAGCGCACAGGGAGAGCCAGCCATAGACACACACAGAGGAGGGAGAGAGAGGAGACCACCGAGAGACCACCGAGCACACAATACACCCCCTCCTCCTCCTCCTCCTCCCCCTCACCACCCACACCCCAATATCACACTTCTTCTTTTTTTTTTTTTTTAATCAACAATCTTTTTTTTTTATTAATATTTTTAATATTATTTTTTTATAAAAAAAATTCTCTTTTTTTTTTTTTTATTATATCGTGGTAAAGTGGGGTGCCCTGGAGGTGGCAGCCGGGTGGCCAAGCCGTGCTGGCTGATATGTGCTCCTAATTTCATGCAGACGGCAGCGTGCGGAATTGGCGTCCTATTCTCCGTACGGTGGTAAGTACAGATTTTTTTTTGTTGTTGTTGTTGGTGGTGGTGGTAGTGTCTTCACACCTTCTCACCCTCCCCCCCTCCACCTCCTCATTTCTACGTCTTAATAAGTGGCGGCAGATTCATTTATTAATTAATCTGCACCACCAGCCCCTCCCCCCTCCTCCTCCTCCCCCGGGGATGTTATAGATGACCTTTGATCTCTGCGTCTCCGGTAGCCGGAATATTAAAGATTCCCCAGGCGCGGCGGGTTACCGGTGTAATGACTGTCCTCCAGGGGGGGAGGGGGGTTCTCATTCACCTTACTTTCACCTGAGCACTTCCTTTTCTTCTTTTTTTTGTTGGAGAAATGAAAGGCTTGATTGAGGAAGAAGGAGTTTGTTTTCCATGGGATGTGTAGTTTGGATTAATAGGGACCGTCCCGTGTCTCCTCCTGGGTTGCATTTAGCCTGGAGCCTTTTGGGACAACCTTTTGTACTGGAGCCTTCCAGCCTTCCGCTTTTCCTTGGATAGAGGGCACAGACGAGCCAGGACGCTACCACTTTGGCAGGGAACAGCCAAGGTCCTCCTTAGCTGGGGATTTCTGAATATTTCATCCAACCCAGGTAAACCTAAGTTGTTGTCAGCATCCCAAGAATTCGGACCATACAAAGAAGGCCCCCCCCCCCCCCCATATAAGCTGGGGATTTCTGAATATTTCATCCCACCCAGGTAAACCTAAGTTGTTATCAGCATCCCAAGAATTCGGACCATACAAAGAAGGTCCCCCCCCCCCCCCCCCCGATATAAACTGGACAATTCTGAATATTTCAGGTAGACCTAAGTTGTGGACGGCAACCTAAGAATTTGGACCATACAAAGAAGTTACCCCCCCCCCCCCGATATAAGCTGGGGATTTCTGAATATTTCATACCACCCAGGTAGACCTAAGTTGTTGTCATCATCTCAAGAATTAGGACCATACAAAGAAGGCCCCCCCCCAATATAAGCTGGGGATTTCTGAATATTTCATCTCACCCAGGTAGACCTAAATTGTGCCCATCACCCTAATATTTAGGACCTTACAAAGAAGGTACCCCCCACCCCCCCGATATAAACTAGGGATTTCTGAATATTTCATCCCACCCAGGTAAACCTACGTTGTGGCCATCATCCTAAGAATTAGGACCATACAAAGAAGGTGCCCCCCCCCGACCCCATATAAGCTGGGGATTTCTGAATATTTCATCCCACCCAGGTAGACCTAAGTTGTGGCCATCATCCTAAGAATTAGGACCATACAAAGAAGGACCCCCCCCGCGACCCATAAAAGCTAGAGATTTCTGAATATTTCATCCCACCCAGGTAGACCTAAGTTGTGGCCATCACCCTAATATTTAGGACCTTACAAAGAAGGTACCCCCCCCCTGATATAAGCTAGGGATTTCTGAATATTTCATCCCACCCAGGTAAACCTACGTTGTTGCCAGCATCTCAAGAATTAGGACCATACAAAGAAGCTGCCCCCCCCCCCCCAACATAAGCTGGGGATTTCAGATCCCTATCTCGAAGAAAAAAAGAAAAGGCCACCATCACCTTCTACTTTTTTTTTTTTTTTGACGGAAGGATTTGTTTACAGTCGCCTCGTTTGTCGCATCTGCAGGAGATAATGTCATGTACCAGTAAGTCATGCTTAAAAACGCTTCATTAAACTAATTATGACTTTAATTACTGTAATTGATAAGCATTCTGAACTTTGGATTTGCTCGCATTCCTACCGGCCTGCTTCTAATTGCCCCGCTTTTTTTTTTCTTTTAATGATACAGAGGTGACCATTGGCAGGTGAATTTGCCTGTTGGGATCTTGTTTATTTTGTTTTTTTCGAAACTCCAGCAAGAAAAAGTTTTGAGCTGGTCATGAATCTAACAGGCTAAACAAAGTGACATAAGCAGCACCTGTATTTTCCTGTGTCGTGAGACAATGAGGCGTCTTCCCCTCCCCCCCCTCTACGTCCTGTATGTGCAGGTGCCTTTTATTGTCAGCGTGTGTGCTGCCACCAGGGCTTAGGGATGCAGAGGGCTTCTCATTCTGTGATTGTAAAGAGCTCAGCTTCAGTACAGCTGCTGGCTCTTAGATAACACCAGAAGAATATGAAATTGACTGACTTATTTTTATCTGGCCCCTTTCTCATCTTTTTTTCTCCTCTTCTTCCCTTCCATCCACTCTCCCTCCCTCACATTGCAGGGGCCCACCTCCCCACTCCCCACCATTTAAATGGCTGCTCCAATTGAGACCTGTCCTTGGGTACATTGAATTAAGACCCTAGCAGAGCCAGCTGTGCTGGGATTCAAACTAATGACCGTCAGACACAGAAGGACACTGTGGCAGCTGGTAGTTTTCTATTCAACCCCCCCACCCCCCCCTTTTTTTTTTCTTTTTTAGTTGAGATTGTATACAGGCGGGCTCTCGGTGGCATTGTGCCTTTGCCTTCAGTTTAGACTCCCAATGCATTGTCGACTTTCTCAGCACTTAATTTGCTAATTTCCTGTTCGTTTTTTTTATTTTATTTTTTTCTGTTCAAGACCATTTTGCTTGCAGCCTTCCAGCATTTCCGTGCCTTGACAAGACTTTGTTCATGCATTTCATAACGTTAAATGCCCTCTGGTTAAAGGTACTATAACCCTTTCCATCTCTGATTTACATGTCTTTTGATCTCTACTTTCCCTCTCTCCCTTGGCATTTGTCAACACCCCCCAATTTCACTCCCCTCCCCTCTCCCCCCCCTCCTCTCTCCACCTTCAGGTATTCCATCCAGCTATTAATGCTATTATGCAATTCAATTATGTTCGGGGGGAAGGGAGGGAGGAGGGGGGTGGGGGTTGGTGGGGGGTAATCATATTTATTAATGTGATGGAAATGATCTTGACGGTATATTTATTTCTTTTTCTCTCCTGTACACCTTTTTGGAATGATTCTCTTTGTTTTACTTGGAACAGTTGGCGTTTGTGATAATGCACAAGAAGATGCTCCGTGACAAACTGATGTCTGCTGAAAAATCACCTAAACGGAAATAAAAATAAAAGCTCTCCTTTCCGACGCGACCGACAAACCCAATCTGTAGATAAACCCAGTTGTTTGAAGAGGTTCTCACCCAGAAATAAAAGTGACTGAATTAAGCAGCTTCGGTGGTTTCCCCCCTCTTTCCCCCTCCACCCCCTTCCACTTACCCTCAGAAATGTCCAATATGAACACGAATGTCTGCGTGGAGAATGGACAGAACCCCGAGGCTGCCGTGCTCTCCAAGGATAACCTAGTGGAGGGGGCTTTAAACAGCCTCATGGATTACAATTCGGAAATGGAAAGGTATAGGTCCTTTGCAACGTTTTACAAAACGAATGGTGCATTTCCTCAGGCTGCTAAAATTGCCAGGATCACCACCCCCATCTTCCCCAGTGCCCGGATAGGCATGTCTCCTTGGAACTGTGATAATGCAATGCTTTGGGGGAGGAAATCAGCCGCTATCAACCCTAATAGGACCAGCATGCACAGAAACGACTCCCAAAGGCTGGGGAAGCCTGGCGCAACGCCAGAGTCGTTGCAAATGGCAAATAATAATTTCCTTTCCACCTTATCCCCTGAACACTGCAGACCTTTGGCAGGGGAATGCATGAACAAGCTCAAATGCGGCGCCACTGAAGCAGAGATAATGAATCTCCCTGAACGCGTTGGAACTTTTTCCGCTATTCCGGCTCTAGGGGGCATCTCATTACCTCCAGGGGTCATCGTCATGACAGCCCTTCACTCCCCCGCAGCAGCCTCGGCAGCCGTCACAGACAGTGCGTTTCAAATTGCCAATCTGGCAGACTGCCCGCAGAATAATTCTTCGGGAGCTGGCGGGAACCCTGCCAAGAAGAAGAGGAAAAGGTGTGGGGTCTGTGTGCCCTGCAAGAGGCTCATCAACTGTGGAGTCTGCAGCAGTTGCAGGAACCGCAAAACAGGACACCAGATCTGCAAATTTAGGAAATGTGAAGAGCTTAAGAAAAAACCTGGCACTTCACTAGAGGTCAGAGGAGATGATTCTTTCTTTTCCTGCCTTCCCAGCTCCCTGCTTCCCCCCATCCCTCCACCCCTTCAGTGCCTCTTGTCTGGCTTCAAGACGCACTACCCCTTTTCCGATGCCTCCATCAGGTTGTGAGGGTGTCATTATTGCACGGCTTTATGTGCACAGAGAGATCATTTGTGTGTATGTGTGTGTGCTCATGCAGCTGGCACTTTTACAACTTTTTTTTTTTTTTTATGTTTTTTTTTTTTTCATGCATTTAAGTATTAACCCTGTGTTGCCATTTCTGAGTACCTGGGAGGTATAAGATGTTCTGTGTGTGTTTCCATGAGGACGGATCCTATGGAAAATATATTGTGGGAGTCACAGGAATGTGTTTTTTTTTTAAAAAGCTGCTGTATCTGTACCTTGTCATGTTAAATTATACATACAAATGTTTGCAAAATGTTATTTATTGTCCTAAAAGAAACATTAGTATGTCCTGTAAATTCCAAACCACTGCACCATTAAGAGAAATTCTGCAATAAACGTTGTCCCATACACTTAAAAACAATCAATCACGTGTGTATGTGAAGCACCTTGACTTTGTACACAAGACACACAGCTGTGCTTTAGTGTAGACCACCAATAATGGATAATTCTTTACATGTATTCTATCATTTTAAGAACAGCTAATGGCATGTTTTTTTTAGCTTGCTGTTAGTTGTCATGCATACGTTATTTCAGTATTCAATTCCAAATACAAGTTAGTTTTTAAAGGCCAGCTCCTCTCGAAACAGATATATCAGTTTTCAGTATGCTCGGGTGGTTTGGATCATTATCATAATTACCATGCAGTAGCTTGTGTCTCCCACCCACAAAGCCATGAAGTAGGTGTTACCCGCTTGCAGTTGGACTGGTCAGTTGAATCCAATGGTGGAAAGTGTTTGATGGCTTCGACAGTTGGGTGGTGTTGTGAATTTTTAAAGACGATTATATTGCTTATGTCGTCGTCTCCAATAAGAAGCCAGCATGTGAATCAATTTACTAATCGCAACAGCAAACTGAAATACCTGTTTTGAAAAGTTTGTTTGAATAGGAATGCATGGCTAATGGAGTATTTGTGATCCATTGGTGTTCTCTACCTCTTCCACAACCCTGGAATTTTTTTTATTTTTTTATAATAATTGAAAATTCTTCTGTTACACACATGCCACTGCAATGTATGCCATTGGGGTTGATTTTACTAAAGGAATAGAGGCCGTGGGGTTGATTTACTAAAACTGGAGAGTGCAAAATCTGGTGCAGCTGTGCGTGGTAGCCAATCAGCTTCTAACTTCATCTCATTCAATTAGTGCTAGTTCACACCAGACTCAGGTCCGTGCACTTTTTTCTGCACTAAAAATGCATGCACATCCATGTATTCCAATGGCGCTAGTTCACACCATGCAGTCAGTTTCCGGTGCAGAAACTGACCGGAACTGACTGCATGGTGTGAACTAAAACCATTGGAATACATGGAAAACACTGCATGTATTTTGTGCAGAAAAAAAGTGCACAGAACTGAACAGAACTGCGTCTGGTGTGAACTTAGGGCTCTTTCACACGGAGCGGACCGTTTCCGGATCAGCGGGGATCCCCGCTCAGCTGTCGGCGGATAGGGCGGTCCCCGCACACAGTGCAGGGACCGCCCTGTCTCTGCTCCGCTGTCCCCTATGGGGAACCTGATGCAGACGGACCGTCTGTCCGTCTGCATCAGTTCCGCTCCGCCGAACGGAAGAAAAATAGGGTTTCTTCCATTCGGAAAAGCGGATCCCGACTGACGCTAGCGGATGCTCCATCCGCTAACGGACGCGTTCCCATAGGGATTCATTACAAGTCCGTTAACGGACTTGTAATGAGCGGACGAACGGTCCGCTAGTGTGAAAGGACCCTTAAGCTTTGACAAAAAACCTGGAAGCTGATTGGTATTTATGCACAGCTGCACCAGTTTTTGCACTCTCCAGTTTTAGTAAATCAACCCCTGGGTTCATTTAGCAAAGTGATTTTTCATGTTGCAAAGTGAAGGTTTCACTGGGGTTAGCAAATAAGGTGAGGCTATGCTGACATCAATCATCCATGTGCAAGCAAGTATACCCTTTTTAGTTTTTTTTTGCATGTGATTAGATATTCATAGTGAACACAACTTCATCTTCTTTACTAAGCTACCCTGTTACCCCAAAAATAAGCCTGGGTCTTATAATAATTTTGGCAACAAAAGCCACAGTAGGGCTTATTTTCGGGGTAGGTCTTATGTGCTGTCTTCTCTCCAGAATCCCCAGTGTGAACGGAGTTAAGATGTTTGTAAACTCCTAATAATTCACTCTATTACAGTAGTATATAATGTACAATGTGTGTGTTTCTGTAATATAATTGCGCCAAATACCTTTCTTATAGCACCGCTCTGCACTTCTGTACCCTGCCGGAGCTCTCTTCCCCGCAATTATATTACAGAAACACACACATTGTACATTATATACTACTGTAAAAGAGTGGATTATAGGATTTTACAAGCATTTTAAAGTAGCGCTTATTTTCGGGTAGGGCTTATATTGCCGCCCTCCTGGAAAATAGCACTAGGTCTTATTTTCGGGATAAACCCTGTAAGTAAAAATAACTACTTTTAGTAAATAAACCCCATGGCTTGCTGTAGGACTTTCAGAGAAAACTACTTGGTGATGAAATGTTTTAATGAGAATCAAATTTTACGCTTGAGTTGTTTCCCCAAATGTTCCTTTAGATTGGTAAAAACTATATAATATTAGGTCAAACCTATACACTTGCAATTTATATGCAATCAGGTTAGGCCCTTTCACTACATAGTTGAACGTAAATCTTACGGTAATTGAAGAAGAAAATTGTATAATCTGTGGCCAGCTTTAGTCCTTAAAGGGATGAAAGTACAGAGAGAGCATGGGGGCTGCCATTGCTGACTTCCTTCTAAAAATGCTAGTTGCCCAACTGTTTCAAGCTTCAGTATCTGAGTCACTGACAAATTAAAATGTAAAGTAAAGCCTAACAATAAACTTTTCTTATTTTCTTCATTTGGTCTATTGAACATTTTGTTAAAAGTGTATTGTAATATCTGTTCAATAAGTGCAAACAAATATATACGGTACCTGTTGATCCTTTAAGTGGTCTATTGAGCTAATGACATCTGTGCTGCACTGTTATCTGTTAAAGGGGAACTCCACTTTCGTGGGAAAAAAAATATGTGCAAATAATAAATTAATAATATAGCATATACATAAGTCATTGTAAATAAATGTTATTAAAAAATTGTCTTTCTATTTCAATCTGTGGCACTGTAATTTTCTGTAATATGCAATATGGCTACCTGGAGGCATTCTGTACACAGATGGTGTACAAAACGATGCCCAGAAACATCATATCCTGCTTGTGTGATTGGCTCGCTGATTTTCCCAGAGGTCTGCACTAATGTGATTTTTGGCACCCCCTGTAACATTTTTGGTGAGATACTCTCAAAGAGAAATCACTTTTCAAGGGATGCTGACCCTGCAGCTTTCCGTATTAGAACCCTGCAGGTGCAGCAGCTGATTGATAATAATAAAACCACTCCCATACAGATACACGCCGCACATGGACACAGAGAAACAAACCCCTATTTCTTCAGAATAACAAAAGGTGGGAATCTGCAATGATGTTTGGTAAAATCCCTGCAATGTACAAAGATCACCCAGAGGGGAATGTTTTTTTTTTCTCAACAAAAGTGGAGTTACTCTTTAACATTATGCCCATTTATCTCTGAAGAGCACACAGCTCCTACCCCCTATGTCATGGAGAGGGGGAGATTATTGTTCTGTCCTAGGGTGACAATGGCGTTTCTCTATAGATACAGTACAGGGAGAGAGCGTTGTGACCCTAGGACAGGAAGCACGTTACGGCCAGGGTCATCAGGTAAAAATAAGGGAAAGCAATGGGGAAAAAAGCCAGAAAAAACAAACAAAACAAATGCAGCCAGCTCAACTAAGGACTAGTATGCAGCAATATATACAATTATTGTATTTGAGTTTAGAAATGCTCTACGGCTGATGTCAGATAGGGAACTATACCGCTAGGGAGTCTGCTGCTGGTGATTTGTGGAAATCGCCAGTGGCAGAAACTCTAATGCCCTGTACACACGATCGGAATTTCCGATGGAAAAAGTCAGATAAACTTTTTCCATCGGAAATTCCGATCGTGTGTATGCCCCATTGGAGTAATTCCATTGGAAATTTTCGACCGTGTGTATGCCCCATTAGAGTATTTCCATTGGAAATTCTTGTGAATTCCATCGGAGTTTACATAGAGAACTTTTTTTCCCTGATGGAATTCCGATGTGAATTTGGTCAGAAAAGGGTCCGATTGTGTGTACAGGAAATAAGAGGCTGTCTGTTTGCCCTTCTGTAGCTCAGGCAGCAAGATGTTGCTCCCATTGCTAGTAATCTCAGGCCTCGTCCACACGACCGAGTTTCTCGGCAAAAAACAGCAAGAAACTTGCTGTTTTTTTTTTTTTTTTGCTGAGGAAACCGGTCGTGTGTACACTTTTCGACGAGGATCTCGTCGAGCCAAAAAGAGAGCATGTCTTCTTTTTCCTCGACGGGAATGGGGAAATTTGGCTCGCTGAGATCCTCGACAGCCTAACAAGGAACTCGACGAGCAAAACGATATGTTTCGCCCGTCGAGTTTCTCGGTCGTGTGTACGAGGCTTAAGTTCATCACTATAGGGAGGTATGGGCAGCCTCTTTAGTGATCTTTCCGCTGGTGCTTTGTCTGGCGGAAAAATCACCCAACTGACATTGTCAAAAATCCTAATTTGTGTACTGGGTCAGTGACTTAGGCCTGTTTCACATCAGTTTCAGCTTGCGTAAGAGCCATGTGAACAGCAAGCTTTGAGAAAGCACTTGTAGAGCTTTCAGCACGTTTTGTTGAAGCTTTTAAAGTACCATTCGTCTCCAGTTTGTAAATGTTGAACATGGATCCTTCAGGTTGGATTCACACTTATGCGAACTGGATGCGGCTTTCGCCGCATTTAATTTGCATGACAGGAGATTGTGACCGGCTCTCAATGGAGCCGGTTCACACATCTCTGGGGAGGCTGCAGAGTGAATTGCACAGGGGGCCTATGCGTTTCTGGCTCCATTTCAGGTCCGAATTTAGGCAAACATTAGGGCCTGATTCATCCCTGAAATGGAGAACAGGGACGCACTGGACCTCTGCTGTCAGCAGCATCCGTTTTAAGTGTGAGCCCAGCCTCAAGAAGTGCTGAAGCCTGCTAACAGGTTGTTTAAAGTGAAAGTCAGCACTCCCATTATTTGGGTCTCTATTCGACATTTACAAACTGGAGCTGAATAATAAGCTTCAACAAAGCTTGCTGAAAACTCTGCAAATGCTTTGCCAACGTTTGCTGTTTACACTGCTCTTATACAAGCTGATGCCCATGTGAAAGTACTAGAAAAAATACAACTGCATGAAGTCCAGAGGACTAGCATTTTCAGAAGAAGGTCTGCAGCTTACATATTTCTGTCAGTACAGGTTTCTCTTAAAGCAAACCAGCCAGGACCTTCAACATTCTTAAACTAGTGTCTCTGTGTGGGTACACCAAGGTGCATGTAAGTACTTCTAATGGATCCCATATCCTTTTGAGTGTACCCAGTCTCATGCACCCACTGAAGTGAAGCCTCACCTTGGCTCCAACTTGACCCACTACCAAACCCCCTACAGAATTTTGCATCTAAAACCCGCTCTCACATTTGTGATTGTAAAGCCCAATGTCCAAAAAATACTCACTTGATGATTTATTGGAGATAAAAGTATACAAGGAGAGCCATTTTGGGGGAATTGCCTCCCCCTTCTGCAGGGCTATATTTCTTGGAGAATGGTTAGACTCTGAGAGGGTTAAATATATTCGATCAGCAGCTCTGCAGTATTCCGACATTGTGGAGAAGAGAGAGCGTTTTATATGGTTAGACTCTGAGAGGGTTAAAAATATTCAATCAGCGGCTCTGCAGTATGCTGGCATTGTGGAGCAAAGACTGCTGTCTCTGCTCCACAACGTTGGCATACTGCAGAGCCGCTGATTGAATATATTTAACCCTCTCAGAGTCTAACCATTCTCTTAGAAATACAGCCCTGAAAAAGGAGGGCGGTGATTCCCCCAAAATGCGTTGGCTCTACTTTGTATACTTTTATCTTCAATAAACTATAAAAATCATCAAGTGAGACTTTTTTTTGGACATCAGACGCTCTTCTCCAATCACCCAAATGTTCCCTACGGGAACGCCACCATAGTCGTTATCAGAAAGGTAGCATCCCTAGACCCTAACAGTCTATCACCTACCATCTACAATTGGGATATAACCCATTGGAAGCAATTCCGTCTATACCCTCCACACAGTAATCTGCCACTAGGCAGCCTCCAGTGCCAGTCCAGCGCTGCCTTTCACCCAAACTTAATACCCTCTTATTTGTGAGACAGTAAAGTGGTCCCAAGCTGAGGTCCACATTGGTGCAAAAGTCCAGAGATCAGAGCCTCTGGTTGTAAAAATAGAAAATGCGGGGTACTTTGGGGTTCTTGCATGCAGCCAGTACTACTGTTTTAAAGCTGTCTGGTTTGTTTTAAAGTGGAAGTAAACCCTCCTGTAATTTTCGGCCAAGGAAGCTGACAGCCTTTGTTTAATCTACAACTGCCATGTGCTGCACATGTGATCAGTTATGACACCAGCCATTGGATGGTTTACTAGTTTGGTTGAGAGCACAACCAATGGGAGTGTTACATTCCCGGCACATGCTGGAAATGTAACTGTTTTTTGTAGCAGTTAAATGGATGGGTTTACTTCCACTTTAAGCATGGTATCTCAGAAATGAAAGGACAACCTCCCTAAGCCATGTTCGGTGGTATTAAAATGACTTGAATATTATGCAATTAGCTTACTTTAGCTGCTTCCTAGTGTCCTATATTGAGCACCCACAAGCCACACCAACCCCTGGCTGTGCCTTAAAGTGTTACTAAACCCACAACAGTAAATTCAGTATGCAATAAAGCATGCTTGTTACACTCACTGTGGAATCTAAGGGGTTAATCCTGTGCATCGTGTAGAAATGCTGTTTGATTGTGTCCTCTTTGATCATCCCCTTCTTCCAGAATCCCCAATCCATATCCTGATAGTACAGATTAAAATAAATACATTGGCAGCTTTGTTATTTGTTATTCAGTGTCCTTGTTATGAACAGCCATGTCATGCTATTCATTGTGAATTTATAAACTATATTGTTTATTCTTTTATTAAAGCTTAAGAATTTTTACCTAGTCATGTTGTGCCCATAAAGTCCATCTGCCAATTTATTTATTTTAATCAGTCAATTTTCGGGACGTGGCACTGTGTATAATCCATCATATCCCCAGTACCACTCTGGGATGATATGACCCCCATTTATTCTGATAGTACAGAGCCTTTCAGGCACTCTGCACATGCTCAGTTTGGTGTGTATTGCTAAAGAGTTTTTTTTTTTTTTTTCGGGAGGGTGCATGTGATCAGCCCAGGGCCAATCAGCACTGCCTTACAAGCTTTAACCAGTACTCGGGCCAGAACAAATAGAAGTCACAGTACTGCTATATACTGCTGATGAGAAAAGGTATTTATCAGGTTTATATTTAATAAAAGAATTGCATTTCCATGTTGTGTGTACTGTGGGAGACCAGATATAGTGAATGTATTGTCCTGGGTTTAGTAACACTTTAATGGGTCTCAAATACTCCTTTGGGTCCCATATTCAAAAGCAGTTGCAGAAAGATGGACCTGGAAGTGATTGGTTTTGGAGCAGCAGGATAGACGTGGGTGAGATGCCACCATACTTTGCCCATCTTTTTATATGGTATGGTGGAGTCCTCCTTTAATTGTATTGTACACGTTGTCTATAGTATATGTTTTTGTAGGGTGATGGAACCCTACAAGCATGTGAATAATACTACAGTAGAGCACATGCAGTAATCGGTTTGATTGGGTTAAATTTTACTAGCTAGAAAAAAAATGTGCTGTTGTGCAAATGAGGCACGGAAAGGCTTCTTCATTCATAAATTAGCAGCTTCATACTCATTCAGCAATGAGCAGAGTTTTGAATGTTGTCATATGTCTAGCTCCCACTTCCTGCAATTAGCGTGGTGCAGCTGCAGCTCTCGGTCAAGTGAAGACCTGTCGCTTGTTACAGCACTGAGGTCAGCCATAGCCTGTAGGGATTACTGTCTGTATTCCTTTATCGTATTTCAGAAGATATTTTGCACAAAAAAAAAAGATTGCGGGGGAAAAAAATAAGAATTTTTCATACTTCAAAATACGCAAGTGCTAATCGTTTTATTGATATTAATAAAGGCATTGAGCGGCTGGAAATTTCATCTTTTCCCCACCCCAAAAAATCAATACCCAGTTGACAGAATGATTCATTGTGTGCTGGCTTCAGTTTATGTGAGTTTATATTATAGTTTCATCTGGTTGTATAGCCAGAAATGTAACCACAGCAAAAGTAATGTCAGTGCTGGTTTTAGCTGTGAAATAATGATAACCACAACACAAGTGAAATGGCTTATAACTCTTTGAAATGTGTTTTTGTAGTTGTTTAGCTTTAGGCAGATTGATGAGGTTTGCTAAGACCTTTTTGCATACCGTAGACACTAGTAGCGGTGAAGGCAATCAAATATATCATAACACTTTTTTTTTACATAACGTTGTTACCTGGCCCGGGAACATTTTTGTCATGTTGTTTTATATATTGTTCTTTTTATGTTTTGGCCTGTTTGCTTGTTTAAAAAAAATTCTATCTACATTAAAATTTGGCAAGGGCTTAAAACCCCTTAATGTTAGGGCTCTTTAACACGGAGCGGATCCGTATTGATCCGCCCCGTGTGTGTCCGTCTGCTCAGCGGGGATCATCCGTAAATCCCCGCTGATCTGTCGGCGGGACACTGTCCAGAGACCGCCCTGTCTTTCCTCCGCTCTCCCCTATGGGGAATCGGATGAATACGGACCGTGTGTCCGTATTCATCCGATCCGTCTGAAAAAGCGGATCTTTGCGGAGGCGGATCATTGCGGACGTTAGCGGATGCTCAATCCGCTAACGTCTGCAATTCTATAGGGAAGTAAACAGACTTGTAAAAAACGGACCGTGTGAAAGGGCCCTTACTCTATTCCATATCATGTTAGGGCTTGTGTATGACCTGTGGGTGCTACATTGTGTCCTACTTACTTATGCCCCGGACCATTTTGCAGCTAAAGGACCAGGCCACTTTTTGGGATTCGGCACTGCGTCGCTTTAACTGACAATTGCGCAGTCGTACGACGTGGCTCCCAAACAAAATTGACCTCCTTTTTTTCCCACAAATAGAGCTTTCTTTTGGTGGTATTTGATCACCTCTGCGGTTTTTATGTTTTGCGCTAAAAACAAAAATAGAGTGAAATTTTGAAAAAAAAACAATATTTTTTACTTTTTGCTATAATAAATATCACCCAAAAATATATATACATGTTTTTTTCCTCAGTTTAGACGGATACGTATTCGTCTACATATTTTTGGTAAAGAATATCGCAATAAGCGTATATAGATTGGTTTGCGCAAAAGTTATAGCGTTTACAAAATAGGGGATAGTTTTATGGTATTTTTTTTTTTTTTACTAGTAATGGCGGCGATCAGTGTTTTTTTTTTTGTGACTGTGACATTATGGCGGACACATCGGACACTTTTGACACATTTTTGGGACCATTACCATTTTCATAGCGATCAGAGCTCTAAAATGCACTGGTTACTGTGAAAATGACACTGGCAGTGAAGGGGTTAACCACTAGGTGGTGCTTCAGGGGTTAAGTGTTCCCTGCATAGTGTTTCTTACTGTAGGGCTCTGTGTCACATGACACTGATCTCCGCTCTGAGTACACGGAGCCAAGATCAGTGTCATTGTCACTAGGCAGAGCTCACGGGGATGGCGGCAGGATCGTGCACGCGACCACATGGACAGGCATTTAAACGGGATATACAGGTACGTTGATATGCCTGTCCGTGCCATTCTCCCGACGTATATATATAGGGGCTGGTCCTTAAGTGGTTAAAGGGATTTGGAGGAGGAAGGGGGCAACTGTTGCAATTAGGATGTGCAGGCACCGAGGTACCTACATATAACTACAACTGCCTCTTAACACTTCCTGTTACAGCCAAATGCTGGGCTTTCCTGACATGCAAAGCTCTGACCCTCAAAAGGGGGAGAAATTGGGTGGGGATTATCACGGTGCTAGCAAATATTAATGGAAACCATATAAAAATATTTTGTATAGTTTAACATAAACAAAGTTAAAACCCAAACAAAACTATTTGTGGGACTATATTTAGGATTTCTGTTAAGGTGGTCACACAACAAAGATTCTGGCTGAACAGCGATCTGATATTCGTATACTATCCTGACATGTTTCGCCTATTGGCTTCATCAGGGTATATACAAATCAACCAATGACTACGAAAAACTATACAGGAAAATAGAAAACATTGCATGTAATGGATGCCACAAAGTCTCATCCCCAGATGGGAGATAGGAAGAAGTGGGCAAGCTTAGGCACTTTCAGGAACTTTCAAGGCCTTACCTTCAAGAATAGCTTAAGATTTGGTCAAATCAGGAAAACTTGTGAGGCTGATTCAGGTATGTGCAGGCAGGCGACAACACTTCATACTTGCAGAAAGTTGCATTTCCCCTCTTTCCCCTAGTGGCAGGGTCAAGTATCTGATATGTTTTTTATGTTCAGGCTGGTCATACATTATACAATTTTCCTATTCAGTTTCCTTTAGATTTACCTTCAACTCTAAAATTCAACTAAATTGAAAGTTTTCAAGTTTTACCTCATATTATAAGGTTTTGGTAAATATAAAGGAAAATTGTATAATGTATGGCCAGCCTAAGGCAGGCCATGGATGATACAAATTTCTTTCTGCAACCACGGGTTATAGGAAAGACATTTGCATGATTCCCTCATCAACGCAGGCAGTGCTGACAGGGGAATCCCTCCCTCCAAGCAATTGTTTTGTCATCAGGATGTGGGAGTGTGCGAGGAAAGCTGCAGCAGCTGCTAGCGATAATCGCAAGCGAATCCAGCAGGCTGGTTGTACCCAAGTTGGTACGTTTAACCTACCCAATAATGGTTTGAATCTTGTCTGGTTCATGCTGATTCTAACCGTCTAAGTGCGTGCAGTTTAAAGGGGAGTTCCAGCCTTTTTTATGTGTATTAAAAGTCAGCAGCTACAAAAAGTGTAGCTGGCTTTTAATGAACATACACTTACCTGTTCTACAGTCCAGCGAAATGCCGCCCGGAGCTTCGCTCCTCTCCCCCACCCCCTCCGCCGGCGCCTCCATTCTAACTGTGGGCACCCGGCCGTGACAGCTTTCGGCTTCACAGCTGGGCACTCACTGCGCCTACAGGGAGGGACCGCATTAGGCGATATGACGAGACGAAGGAGGAAGTGGGACAAGAAGTCCCACTCCTACCGAAGCCCCCAAAAAAATGTCATGCCAAATGTGGCATGTAAGGGGGTGAGGAGTGGTTTAAGCGGAAGTTCCACTTTTGGGTGGAACTCCGCTTTAAGTAATATGTACTCCTGACCTTTCCTTTACATGCTTTTCTCTCCAAAAGGACAGTATTATTTCTGTTTAGGCATCATCCAGGGTGAGCATCGACCTCCTGGATTGCGATGCTTGTTTAAAAATGACACTGTTATGGCTCCTGTGCAGTTCTTAGCTGCATTTAGAAATATCTGGCACAGATCCACCCCGCCACAGCTTTTCATCTTGTGACTTACCACAATGTTATAATGCAGTCTGATCAATGGGACTGCCTGCAACAGACTGATAACATCATCTCTGGCAAGAAAGAGCGACCTGACTGGAGCTCAATGACAGTTATTTAGTAATAGAAGGTAGAACTTTCCTAAAAGTATATATATAAAAAAATATATATAGATATCTATATATTAGGGTTGGACCGATACCGTTTTTTTACCAGTGAGTATGAGTACCAATACTTTCGGTCAAGTAGTCAAGTACTCCCGATCCTGAGTACCGATACCTTTGCGGTGCGATTTGAATAAAATGAATGAGCTCAAACAGCACTGCAAACAATTGCATGCAATTTGAACATGAATGCCGTGCGATTCCTGTCCGAATCGCATGTGGTTTCCCGCACTACTCCTGTATGAGCCCAGACTGAAGTCACTATGAAAAGCCTGGCTTCACACAGGAGCGGTGGGGGAAACTGCATTTCTGTTTAAATCATATGTGATTATTTGCATTGCGATTTGAGCCCATTCATTTTGTATGGGCTAAAATTGTACCGCAAAGGTATCGGTTTGGGTATTGGAGCATTTGCAAATGCTCGGTATTGGCAAGGATACCGGTATTGGTGCAACCCTAATATACTGTATATATTGTTTTATTACTGTTATGCAGTCAGGATGCAAGAAACGTAGACTATGGAGTTGATTTACTAAAACTGGAGGGTGCAAAATCTGGTGCAGCTGTGCGTGGTAGACAATCAGCTTTTAATGCCTCGTACACACGACCGAGTTTCTCTGCAAAAACCAGCAAGAAACTTGCTGGGAGATATTTTTTTGCCGAGGAAACCGGTCGTGTGTACATTTTCGTCGAGGAAACTGTCGAGAAACTCGACGAGCCAAAAAGAGAGCAAATTCTCTATTTCCTTGACAGAATGGAGAAAATTGGCTTGTCGAGTTTCTCGACAGCCTAACAAGGAACTCGACGAGGAAAACGATGTGTTTCGCCCGTCGAGTTCCTCGGTCGTGTGTACGAGGCTTAACTTCAGCTTGTTCAATTAAGCTTTGACAAAAAACAACAACCTGGGAGCTGATTCATTTTCAGGCTGGGTTTACACTTCTACCAGATGCGACTCGCAGCAGGGGTCCAGTGGGCCCCGTTCTTTGTTTCAGGGACGAATCAGGGCAACATTTTTACCGGAATTTGGCCCTGAAACTGAGCCAAAGACGCACAGGACTCCTGTGCAAGCCACTCCGCAGCTGCCCCAGAGATATATGAACCCGGCTCCATAGAGAGCCAGTCACAATCTCCTGTCATGCGAATTGGATGCAGTGAAAATCCACATCCAATTTGCACTAGTGTGAAGTGAACCCAGCCTCAGTGCAGAGTTGCACCAGATTATGCACTCTCCAGTTTTAGTAAATCCGCTTTAATTGGCTCTGTAATCTATTTTGCATGAAATCACTTCTTGCTGCGTTTTTCTACCTCCTTGTAATGTCCTTTGTGAGTGCCCAAACTTCTCCTCTTGCCCCCTGACTTCTGTTTTGTTAGAAAATCCTCTATGTACACTACAAATCCCATAGTCCATAGTCTACCTAAGGAGTGAGCAAAAAAGTTTGGCTACGTTCCTACATACAGTGGGACTATGAACAGAGCCACCCTTTAATAGGAAGTTGGATCAGAGCAGAAAAAAATTAAAATACATTTGGAGGAGACTTGGAGCAAATTTGTTTAAAACCAGAGTTTAGTGTCACTTTAATGTGTGTTGTCACAATACATTACACAATACATTACCGTGCTATTTAACGTGCATGCTATTATTCTCCAAACATTGGGGAGAGTTGTGTCATGCAGGTGTTGCAGATTGTATGTCAAGGAGGATTACTCTGTTATTGTTCATTCAGTGCGTTTCCTTTGGGTCTGCTTATAAAAGCACCACTGCGGAATAGGCTGGCACTTTGTTTGTAAAGTCAAATCCCTAGGGACACATTTCCTTAAACATGACATACCTCTAAGGCAGCTGATGGCCCATTAACTATTAGGTAAATTCGGGGCCGACAGTTTAGCCATGTAGTAAAAGAATGAATCAGGCAGTGTGCTCCAGCCAGCAGTGTCCTGCCTCCCAGACTGTGGTCCTATAACTTCTAATCCAGATGTTGTTGGTGCCAGCAGGGTGGTCCACAGCAGTGCAGGCTTTGTTACTTAATAAACCAAAGCTGCCGCAGAGGTGAAACCGCTTTGCTTTGCCAATTTACGCTTTCAAACTACAGTGGCTTTCTAATGATAAAAAAATGTTGATTTACAAAACGTATTTACGTAATTTTAGCAGCACACAAAAAATACCTTTTGTGTTCACTTAGTAACAGCCAATCTTATTTGGCCTCAAGCACACAGAGCTTAAAAAATGATGCTGTTACAGCCGTTGAGTGTTCTTTTTTTTTTTTTCTTCAGAAAGCACCTCTATGTAAGCCTATGTGTCCATTGACACAAGGCGTATAAGAAGAGGAACGTTCAGCCTAGGTTCACACTGCTGCGAATTCAAAATCGCGGTAAAATGCGCGATTTTACCGCGATTTCGCGGCCGCGATTTCGGCCGCAATTTAATGTAAATCGCGGCCCGAAATCGCAAAAAGTAGTACAGGAACTACTTTTTGAAATCGCAGATGCGGCGTCGCACTGATTAGGACAGTGCCATTGCCGACAATTGCCGCCGATTTGAGATGCGATTTGACATGTCAAATCGCATCTCAAATCGTTCCAAATCGTACCCAGTGTGAACCAGGGCTTACAGACAGAAAAAGAAAACTCACCAAAGACGCATTCAGGGGAGGAGCTGGAAAAGCGGCATGCGCCTAAAATGTGCTTAAACACGAGATACGTTTAAGCGTATCTAACATTTGAGCATGAATGCATTGCAATGGGCAGAATAAATGAATATTTTGGCCAATAGAATGCATTAATTCTCCAACTCTACATGTGTTTAAATGTATGTGCAATATTAAGTTTGTACCGTATTTTTAAAGCGAAGTTCCGACTTAATTATTCTTTTTTTTTTAAGTCAGCAGCTACAAATACTGCAGCTGCTGACTTTTAATAATCGGACACTTTACTGTCCCATGGTCCAGCAATGCGGGAAAACTAAGCCCTGCTCCTCTCCGCCGCGCCGTCATCACTACTGTGGGCATGCACTAAGCATTCGCACGAGCCGTGCTGCGCACTGTGACTCGCCAGGCAATCATCTGGGACCTGTGACATGTCCCAGATGATTACCAAGAGGAAGGGGGGATAGAGACAAAGGGAACTGCCGCTCCAGGTGAGTGCAATCAGTGTCCTCTCAGAAGCGTGGGTGCAGGCAATGCGTGTAGCAAAAACTGGAGGAAAAGATTGGACAGCCGCATTTCCACAAAATCCTTAAAATGTTGCCTTTAATAGTAAAAAATGGAAACAGCACTACAAGTCACAGCAGACAGTGGGGTGGATAGCTGACGCATTTCGCACTGGGGTATCAACGCTTAGTCATCAGCTATGACTCGTCCGCCTCTGCAATGATCCGATTCTGCAGACAGAAGAAAACCCTATTTTTCCTTCCTTCTGCAGATCGGATGAACATGAACATACGGTCCGTGTTCATCCGATCCAGGGGCGGACTGACCATTGAGTCACTCGGGCACTGCCCGAGGGCCCCATGCCACTAGGGGGCCCCCATCAGGGTTGCCAGGCTCAGTAAAACCAGGGACAGTATGTAAAAATCTGTGTTTTTTTAGATCTGTCCCTGATATGTCCGAAACTGACATGCTTTTAATGTGAATATCCCAAGATTTTAGCTGCCCTGCCTCTGCACTGCCTCCTGGCGTGGTGGCCATCTGTAAGCCAGAGGGGCCGGGGGCCCCATGAGTTGTCAGTCCGCCCCTGATCCGATCCCCCCATAGGGGAGAGCGGAGAAAAGACAGGGCGGTCCCTGCACCGTGTGCGGGTACCGCCCTGTCATCTGCCGGCTCAGCGGGGATCAACGGAGCGATCCCCGCTGAGCATACGGAGGCGGATCATTACTGATCCGCCCTGTGTGAAAGGGGCCTAAATCTTCTTTGTATTGTAACTTTGGATAACACGTAACTTTTTTTTCCCCTCTTAACACTAGACATTTAACCAACATAGCTAAATGCATGAATAAGAGAGAATACATTGTTTTCAATAGGATCTGTGCATACCAATGTGTTGGTGTATATAACAACAATCCAGCATTTTGCCATTCAATGCAACTGAAATGAAGTTCTTAGGCCCCTTTCACACAGATGGGATCCAGGTTTGCTCAGCAGAGAATCTGTCTATTGATCCCCTGCTGAGCTGACAGGTCCTTGCCCGCTCCGCTTATGTTCTATGGGCAGCCAGAGATATAGGGACTACCTGTCCGTTTACACCCAACTGACCTCCAATACAAACAGACGGAGGGGATGAGATCTTCTGTTTTTTGCTGTATTGGATCAGACCCAGAGGTAGCCAGGTGTAAACAGACACCATTTACATTTGATGCTCTATAGAGGAGAATGGAGGGTATAGCCTCGTACACACGGCCGAGGAACTCGACGTGCCAAACACATCGAGTTCCTCGGCCAGTTCAGCACTGAAGCCGCCGAGGAGCTCGGCGGGACGAGAGCTCCCATAGAACAACGAGGAAATAGAGAACATGTTCTCTATTTCCTCGTCGAGCTCCTCGTCGGCTTCCTCGGCCGAAACTGTACACACGACCAGTTTCCTCGGCAGAATTCAGCCAGAAACTCGGTCGGAAGCTGAATTCTGCCGAGGAAACTGGTCGTGTGTACGGGGCCTATGGCTAAAAAAACAGACAGCCAAACCCACTGACAACGTTGTCAATTATTACTATGAAACGGTGAAGGTAATTGTGGTTTTATGTATGAATATGTAATAAAGAAATTTGTACTTTTTCTTGAACCGCTTAGTCCTCATTGATGAGTCTCTTGAGGAGTTTTTCCTCCTTTTATAATATGCTGCTTATAGTCTAGAGGAGTTAACAGTTCTTAATTGAACGTAGACAAGGGTATCCCAGCTGTGGGTTTAACTGAAAAAAATTAGCCCCATTGTATGGAGGTGTAGCTCATTAAGCCCCTCTTCTTTTTGTTTAATCCAAACCCAATCAGTCCTCTCATGTGAAAGGGGCCTTAACCACTTGCTTATTGGGCACTTATACCCCCTTCCTACCCAGGCCAATTTTCAGCGCTGTCGTACTGTGAATGACAATTGTATGGTCATGCTACACTGTACCCATATGCAATTTTTTTCACACAAATAGAGATTTCTTTTGGTGGTATTTAATTACTACTGTTTTTTTTTTTTTTTCTAAACAAACAAAAAAAGACCGAAAATTTAGAAAACAAAAACAAAGCGTTTTCATAGATTGTTTTTTTTTTTTGCAAACAGGTAATTTTTCTACTTCATTGATCTGCGCTAATGGGGCTGAACTGATGGCCACTGATAGGTGGCACTGATGGGCATGGATGAGGCAGCACTGATGAGACTCTACTGATAAGTGGTTTTGATGGACACCGATGGGCTGCACTAAAGGTCACTGAGGGGCATTGATTTGCAGCACTGAGAGGTGGCATTGGTGGGCACTGCTTAGCAGCAGTCGCTGTCAGTGTGTGGGACCGAATACCGGCTTCTGTCTACATCATGTGATCAGCTGTCATTGACACCTGATCACATGGTAAAGTGTTACAAGTGTTTAATCCCTGCGCCCTGCTACTCTGTTTCCTTTGCACGTTACTGGCGGGATCATCCACTGATTTTTTGGAAGAGCTGCGGGATTGTTTTTGTACTGAAGTTTAATTCCTTTGCTGGCTCAAGAATGTATCATGAACTATAAAGTGAAGTGAGCTGTTGTACTGAGCACATGATAGCATCTGTTATTGCTGAGTAGCGTTCTCCCTCTTCTTTTCTGGTCACTCTTCCCCCCCTTATCTCTTGCATGGTCAAACCATGGATATAAAAGGAGGAAAAATCTCTCCATTGGGGTCAAAGATCCAAATAAATATCTGAGTAAAAATGTTAAGTTATCTCCACGTTATTGTAAACCAGTGAACACAAATGGGCTGCTATTGGGCTTTAAAGGACCCCCTTTATCACAAAGAACAGAAGTTATTCTGATGCTAAATATTGTGGCAATGTAAAGTGTAGTTGAAATGTATCTCTAGGCAAAACTATTTTTCTTTTTAAGTTATGGATGGCGGGGGGAAGAGTTAGGCCCCTTTCACATGGGCAAACTGATCGGGTCCGTCTGTCAGTTTTTTAGGCGGACCAGATCCGACCATCCATTGCCCTCGGATCGGTGGGTGTCAAGGGACATGTTTCTATAGACACCCGCAAACATCCTATCTTCTAAAAACAGATACATTCCCCATCCGTCTAGCACAGGGGTCTTCAAACTTTGGCCCTCCAGTTGTTCCGGAACTACAACTCCCATCATGCCTAGTCATGTCTGTAAATGTCAGGCCTCGTACACACGACCGAGAAACTCGACGGGCGAAACACATGGAGTTCCTCGTCGAGTTCCTTGTTAGGCTTGTCGAGGAACTCGACAAGCTTACTTTGCGTACACACAGTTAAAGGAGTTCTCTGACCTAAAACTTTTAACCCCCCCTGTGCCCGGGCTGTAAAACTATACAAAATAAACTTTCACTTACCTGCCTACGATCCCCCGTTGTTCCGATATCGCTGTCCCGTTCTCCGGTCCCGGTCTCTTCCGCTTCCTGCGTGTCGGTGACTCACAGTGTGCTCAGCCTATCAGCGGCCGCAGCAATGTCCTGTCGCGGCCGCTGATAGGCTGAGCGCACTGTGAGTCACCGACCCGCAGGAAGCGGAAGAGACCGGGAACGGAGAACGGGACGGCGATATCGGAACAACGGGGGATCGTAGGCAGGTAAGTGAAAGTTTATTTCGTATAGTTTTACAGCCCGGGCACAGCGGGGGTTAAAAGTTTTAGGTCAGAGAACTCCTTTAAGCCAAAATCTCCTCGTTCTCAAACGCGGTGACATACAACACATACAACGGCAGGGGAAGTTCCATTCCACTGGCTAAACTCTTGGGGCTGCTGTTGCTAATTTCATGTGTTTGCGTGTTAAATAAAAGTTTGGTAAGAGACGATTTGCACTTTTCAGTCTGTTACAGCTTTAAAAATGTGTTATCTCCATTACAAATGCTACTTTTACTCCCGTCTCATACTTTAATCTGAGCAAGCGCGGGTTTCTTAGCATACAGACGTCTGAGTTTCTCGTTGAAAACCAGCCCGTCCAGAAACTCGACGAGCCAAATCAGACTCCCGTCGAGAAAATAGAGAACTTGCTCTCTTTTTGGCTCGTCGAGGTTCTCGACAGTTTCCTCAACGAAAATGTACACACGACCGGTTTCTTCTGCAAAAAAATATCTCCCAGCAAGGTTCTCGCTGGTTTTTGCCGAGAAACTCGGTCGTGTGTACGAGGCCTCAGAGTTTTACAAGGCTCCATGGGATGTGTAGTTTTGCAAACAGCTGGAGGGCCATAGTTTGGAGATCCCTGGTCTAGTGGATCGGTTGGGTGTGGGGTGTAAACAGACAGGCGGTCCCTTTAAATCCAACCACCCATACAGGACCATCCATACAGGATTAAGTGGAGTGGACACAGAAAAGCCACCCGCCTGCTCAGCGGGGATCAGTGGACAGATTCCCTGCTGAGCAGGCAGACTCCTCAATGTGAAAGGGGCCTTAGATAATTTGTCAAATTTGTATTGCAGTCTGTGTCCCTAATGGAGAGATTTCTGCCCTAATGACTGTTGTTGCTGAACCAAAAAGTGAGGGCAAATCCCCAATTCTTATGCCGCGTACACACGATCGGTTCGTCTGATGAGAACGCTCTGATGGACCGTTTTCATCAGACGAACCGATCGTGTGTGAGCCCCATCAGTTTTTTTTCCATCTGTGAAAAAACGTAGAACCTGTTTTAAATTATCTGATGGTTTACAGGGCCGTATACTGCAATACTTTGGTCCTTTTTTCTCTGCTCCATAAGCAGAAAAGTGTATTGAGCCCTTCTCCAGGGAGATTTTCCCAAAAACTTTCCTGTGCAATAAAGGGCTCCTCTAAACATTGGATATGTATTTTATCGCCCCCTAGAATACAGAAATTGTCATCATGGCAAGTGATCCTTGAAATCAGGAGCATCTTTTGCAGTTATTGAAATTATTTTATAGTGTTGTTTCCCATCCTGAGATCTATTTTCTCTGCATGTAATGCTTCCTGGAGTCTGCAGAGTAGAGGATTTATTTTCTGCATGGTCAGATTTGTGTATAATTAGACTGTAAAGTGACTTTGAAGAATAGAGTTGGGAATCCCTTATCTACTGGTTATGGCGACGAGTGCGTTTTACAGGGTGGGTGGTCTGCTGCTCTCGGGTAATGTCAGGAAATTAAATCAAAAGATATGAGCAGATAGTGGTTCCCTCTATATATGTCCTCCCTATATGTAATTCCACGATCATGTATTGAGTTTTACCATTAAAGTGATTGTAAAGCTTCCATTTAAAAAAAATAATAAACATTTCATACTTACCTGTTCTGTGGCATAGTTTTGCACAGAGCTTTCCCGAACCTCCTCTTCTCAGTTCCCCCGTCGGCACTTCTGGCCCCTCCTCCCTCTGAGTGTCCACCATAGAAACATGCTTTCTATGGGGGCACTAAGTAGGCTTCCACCCCAGTTCCCTCGTCCCTCGTTGGCTATCAATCTGCCCAGTGAGAAGGGACAGAGCCAAGAGAGCCACTGCACTTGTGCACAATGTTGGATCGAGATCGGGCTCAGGTAAGTATGGTGGTTGGGGGGGGTATGTGGTGATCAGAAGGTTTTTTACCTTAATGCATAGAATGCATTAAGGTTAAAAAACCTTAAAGTGGATGTAAACCCAATTCATGAAATTTGAGCTGGGCACATATATCTACAGTATTTTGTTATGTCTCTTCGAAGAGCTAAATCCCATAGCTTTCTCCTGAACCGTTCCTCTGTTATCAGCCTGAAATAGATTAGCAGCAACATGGCCCTGTTACAAAACACCTCTGAGGCCCCGTACACACGGCCGAGGAACTCGACGTGCCAAACACGTCGAGTTCCTCGGTGAGTTCAGGGATGAAGCCGCCGAGGAGCTCGGCGGGACGCCTTCTCCCATAGAACAACGAGAAAATAGAGAACATGTTCTCTATTTTCTCGACGAGTTCCTCGGCGGCTCCATCGGGCCAAAAGTGTACAGACGACAGAGTTTCTCGGCAGAATCCGGGTTTGACCGAGTTTCTCGGTGAATTCTGCCGAGAAACTCTGTCGTGTGTACGAGGCCTGAGAGTCTGCCTTTGTGGAGAGGGTGTGTGTGCCTTTCCTACAATCAGCAATTTTAGTTATCTTGGCTGTATGCCCAGACATCACACTGTGTTAAACAGGAAGAGAAAAATTCCTAACACAATCTGAACTTTCTAAACAGTATATAAATGTGAAGACAGCAGATAAGGTATGTAAAACCTATGTAGGGAGATTTGGTTCATCTCTTTGTATCATCTGAGGCTGTTCACTTCTCTGGGTGTTTACATCCACATTAAATCTTTTGAACCACTTTAACCACCTCAGCTCCCAAAGATTTACTTCCCTTTATTACGAGGCCATTTTTTTGTGATACGGCACTGCGTTACTTTACCAAATAGAATTTATGTCCTTTTTTCCTACATATAGGGCCAGATTCATAAAGAAGATACGACAGCGTATCTCCTGATACGCCGTCGTATCTCCGAATCCGGCCGGTCGTATCTATGCGCCTGATTCATAGAATCAGGTTACGCATAGATCTCCCTAAGATCCGACAGGTGTAAATGACTTACACCCTCGGATCTAGGCCGGGCCGCTAGGTGGCGATTCCATTGCGGTCGGCGTAGAATATGCAAATGAGTCGTTACGCCGATTCACGAACGTACGCTTGCCCATCACAGTAAATTTTACACAGTTTGCGTACAAGATATGCGGCTTAAAGATAAACATGCCCCCTAGGTGGCTTAGCCAATGTTAAGTATGGCCATCGTTCCCGCGTCAAAATTTTAAAATTTACGTTGTTTGCGTAAGTCGTCCGTGAATGGTGCTGGACGCCATTTACATTAACGTCGAAACCAATGATGTCCTTGCGACGTCATTTAGCGCAATGCACGTCGGGAAATTTTAGGGACGGCGCATGCGCAGTACGATCGGCGCGGGAACGCGCCTAATTTAAATGATACACGCCCCATTTGAATTAGGTGGGCTTGCGCCGGACGGATTTACGCTACACCGCCGCAAGTTTACAGGCAAGTGCTTTGTGAATCAAGCAATTGCCCATAAAACTTGCGGCGGTGTAACGTAAATGCGATACGTTACACCGCCGCGATTCTACCTGAATCTGGCCCATAGAGCTTTCTTTTGGTGGTATTTGATGACCTCTGTGTTTTTTTTTTTTCCGCTATGAACAAAAAAAGACTTTTTGAAAAAAAAAAAAGCAATAGTTTTTACTCTGCTATAAAACACATCAAAAGAAAAATTTTAATAATCTAATTTCTTCATCAATTTCGGCCAATATGTATTCTGCTACATACAGTATCTTTGGTAAAAAAAATCCCAATATGTATATATTGATTGGTTTGCGCAAAAGTTATAGCGTCTAATAAATTACAATTTATTTATTTACTAATAATGGCAGCGATCAGCCGCTTATAACGGGACTGTGATATTGCGGCAGACATTCGGATACTGACACTTTTTGGGGACCAGTGACACTAATACAGTGAGCAGTAATAAAAAAAATATGCACTGTTACTGTACTAATGGGACTGGCTGGGAAGGGGTTAACATCAAACTGTTAACTGTGTGCTTAGCCTGTGTTTCTCTAAACTGTGGGACGTGCTTTTACTAGGGAAAGACATGGATCCTAGTCCCTGCTTTGCAGAGGCACAGGATTTAAGCCTTCCCTCCTGTCAGAATGGTGATCTGACTTGTTTACATAGGCAGACGGCCGTTTTATGTCTCTGCAGGATAAACGGGTGCCAGCAGATTGGCTCCCACTGTAAAATCCATCACATCCCCACTGACAGGATAGATTTTTGCCTTGTTTACATAGGCTGAGCTCCATCCTCCATCCTGCGTCTCTCCTGGATGATCAGTGAGCGCTGGCGGACATCCATTGGCCCGTACCTGCTGATCTGCTGTTATTAATCACAGCAGAAGTGGCGCACACCCCCTCCCGGAAGTGCAGGATCACACATATATACGTGATTCTGCACAGCACGGCTGCCCTGTAGCAGTAAATCTGCTATGGGGTGGGCGCCAAGTGGTTGATCTTGCTAGTTTAGCACACAGTAACACACTAGATACAGGCATATTTATTAAGAATGAATCTAACATTGACAAACCATTCACTGCAGGTGAATCTTTCTGATGCATGTGTTTTAAATGACAAAAGTGTGTAGTGTTAGATGAATCGTGACCAGGCTATTGAAAAAAATCTAATTTCACAGAAATATGCAAAGACTGTTTATGAATGAATCTGGCTTCCTATTCTTGGTGGTGTCTGGCACAAATATAAAACCTTGCTTCCGCTAAGCTTTGTTGCTGATTCAAAATCTGACTGCAATATGTGTGCTTTCACTCTCATACAGACTTGACTAATATATTAAAGCAAGCTGCATATCTGTGACCATTTCGACAATAATCCTTTCAAGTGGTTGTAAACCCGATCTAAAAAAAAATAGAATAAAAAAAACCCTGCAAGACAAAGGCATAATGAACTAGTATGTATAGCATACTAGCTCATGAATTACTTACCTGAGATCGAAGCCCCCGCAGCGGTCCTCGTCATCCCCTCCGGTGGTCCTCGTCACCCCCTCTGGCGGCAACATCTCTCCCGGGGGTTACTTCCGGGTATCGTGGCTCCGGTGCTGTGATTAGCCGGTGATACGTGCCATTGCTTCAGTTTGCGCATGTGCCAATTACATTTGCAAAGGACAGGGGATATCTCCTAAACCGTGCAGGTTTAGGAGATATCATGGGTAGCTACAGGAAAGCCTTAATTTTGGCTTACCTGTAGCATAAAGTGGTTTTAAAGGGTTTACAACCATTTTAATATGTGTGTTTCAGGATCTGGATGTACACACATACAGTACGAGTATGTTTATAATTTAAAAGTGAACCTCTATTTTGCCTATACTGTGCAAAATATCAGGTTTCAGATTTAAAAAACCTTTACTGCGTCCTCCGCCTTCCGAATCTGCTGTTTAAGAAATAGAAACTTAAGCCTCGTACACACAATTGGATTTTTTGCTGGGAATTGTGTGTTGACAGCCTGTTGGTGGAAAATTCAACCGTTTGTATGCTCCATCGGGCAATTGTCGTATTTTCCGCAGACAAATGTTGGATGGCAGGCTTTAAAAATTTTCGTGGACAACATTCTGTTGTCAGATATTCCGTTTGTGTGTACAAAAGTCCAAAGTACAAACACGCATGCTCGGAAGCAATGCTCACCAAACACAACATTAGCAGAAGGTGCCCAAAGGGTGGCGCTAAAGAGCTGAAAAAACACGTAGTACGTCTAGTACCTCACTACGTTCGCGTTTGTTGGCTGACAATTCTTTGCCGTTTGTGAGCAAGACAAATTCCTGGCCAACTCCTTTCGGACAAAAGTCAGATGCTTTGTCTGCGGAAAATCTGATTGTATGTTCGTCGCTACGGAGTCCGCCAGCTCAGCAGGAGATCTCTCCGCTGAGCTGGCGGATGACAGGTCTCTCTCTGCTCACTGAGCGGGGAGGGGCTTGTCCAGCACCGCTGTCTCCTTTGGAGAGATTTGATGAAAACAGACAGCGTGTCCGTTTTCATCAGATCTCACCCGATCCGATTTGCCATGGACGGATGGCGACGTATCGTCATCCGTCTGATTTTAGTGGATCAGATTGGGTCGGATGTCAGCGAACATGTCTCCATAGAGATGTAGGTCCGACCGTGTGAAAGGGGCCTCACACAGAGCTATTAATGTTACCTTCGAGCACAATGGAACAACAGTCTGGCCTTGTGAATGGATGCTCAGGCATCAAGGGAGGCATGGGAGTGTCATGTGGTCACTTTAAAGAAGAACAGCTCCAATTAGATCTTCTCTCTTAAACACTACTTAAAGTGACAGTAGACTCTGTTTTTTTTTTTTAAAAAGCTATTTTTTTTAAGTATGTATTCCTATCTCAAAGTAATCTCTGTTGTTCTCCGCCTCCTCCAAATCTCCAGATTCCTTTTTTTTGCTGCTGTGATATGACTTCCTGTTAAAGGGTGGCTACATTCATTCTCAATGGCCCTGCTGTATCTAGGAACATAGCCACCCTCTCTTGTTCGCTCCCGACATGGACTATGGTCTACAGCATGTGTCAAACACAAGGCCCGCCGATCTCAAAAAAATGATATATACTCAATAAATCTACATTAAGTACATAGGAAAAAGAAAAAAAAAACGGATAAAATAAATGAAAAAGAGTCCAATTGAATGTGCTTTTGTAAGGGAAAAGTGATTTAACAAAAAAGGTGCTTCAGAGTGCCTTTTCCCACATGCAATACACGCCTCTTACCAGAAGGGCTGAATCTCAAGTTATACAGATCTAACTCGCTCGCACAGGTATCAGCCAATAGGGATATCCCACTCCTAAGGCTCCTATGAGGGCGCTCCCTCCTTGTAAAACCGTGCAGGCACGAATTGCGAACGGGGGGGGGGGGTGCTGCTGCGTCTTCATAACCAGGGGGGGCTGACGCGAATTGAGAACCGGAGGGGTGGCCACGAATTAAGAAATGAGGGGGGCTGACGCGAACTGAGAACGGGGGGGGGATGCTGGGGTTGCCGAAAATAACATTGGCATCTCACTCACCTTCTCACCTTTTCCTCCAGCCGCAAACTGAATGTGAAAGTGTTTTCTCTCCACTCGCCACTACATGAGAGGGGGAGGGTGGCCTACAGAAATAAATGTTTTCTCCTCTCCTCTCAGCTGCGGCCGGGCCCCATGGAAAAAATTTGGGTCCCTTACAGGTGTAATGCCTAATGGCAGCCCTGCCTGTATTTAGTCTCAGCTAAATACAGAATACAACGCTGTGTTCCAGTAGTGGGGCGGGAATTCCCGTCCTACACCCTGAAAACAATCAAGTCTGTGTGAGGGCTGCTCAACCATTCACAAGAAGTTTGTATTTTATTCATGAGCACAAAGCTTCTTCTGGTTGGCCGAGGCTGAGAGATGGGATCTATGCCTCAGCTAATCAGAGTAAGCTTTGTATCGGAAAGTATGGGAAGTCCCAGTTCCACTGCCAGAACACAGCGCTGTATACTGTATGTAGCTGAGGCTACATACATGTAATACAGCATATCTGTGCAGTAAATTGTTTTTTTAGGCCAGCTTGGTCCAAACAAACCATTTAAATGGACATTAAGTGGGGAGTTAGGCTTTAAATACTTCAGGATAAAGCATAGATACTGCAGGGAATCAATAACAGATTTAAGGCCTGTCTAAATAGTAGAAAAATCCTAACAGTTCACAGAAATATGAATACAGATTATACACAGGTTTTCCCATTTTGACTAGAAAATATCTCCTTAACTGCAATGAATCATTTCACTGTAAGTTCCTTTAGGGAATGCTCCTAAAGTGCTTATTCAAATCATCAACAATTGAAGGAAATATCTTAGTGTAATTGGCTTCCTTAGAAACACTCAGTCACACCTTATGTGGCTGACCTGACTGCAGATCGTCAAAATGTATCTTCCAATTCAGTTTATTGAACTGGTACACATGGCTCGTTTGTGTTTTTCTGTATAGCCAATTTTGAAATTGTTAAATATTTGTGCCATTTTATAGCTTAGAAGCATGAGCCCCAGGACAAATACATTTTCCCTTAAAATAATTGTTTTACCTACCAAGAGATTTGTAATTATTTACATCCAGTCATGTGCTCCTGGCACCCTGGGCAGACAGCACAGTCCGATCCTAGACTTCCCTGAACTTAGGATAAATACCCTGGTGCAGACCCCAGTCAAGTCTGATTGGACAGTGAAGAAACATCTGCATACTATGAGGTCATCCATTTTCTCTCCATTCTTGTAAGCATATTCACACTTTTAGAGGATGATCATCGTGAAAAGCAATAGGGCCATGGTTGGATCAAAGGGCTGACCCTCTCTTTCCCAGTCTCATTGCTGCTGTGATTGCTATTAGAGAAATCTAATGGGATAATATGTTCGGGCACTTGTGCTGTATGTATGAAAAATAAAGCGTTTTATTGCATGCATAATAAGTTAATTTTTTTTCCTCACATCTACCAGGAATTCAGTTTTAGATTTATACCATTTGGGAAGCAGCATAGTGGCTAGATATGTAGCTGAGTTTCAGTTTTGTCCCCCATTTACAATTTTTTATGGTAGGTTGTGGTGGTAGGTTAACTGACTTCCACACAAGATTACCTCAAGTATGCCTAGATTTAAAAAAGATAAGTTCCCTTTTTTAGAAAAAATTATAAATGCACATATTTTTGGGGGAAACAAATGTACATTTATTATTTTATCCTGCAGGAACCTAGAAAGCATGGCACTTGCGATCAGTGGCTAAGGCCCCGTACACACGTCCAAGGAACTCGACGGGCAAAACTCATAGTTTTGCTGGTCGAGTTCTGTGTGAAGCCGCCGAGGATCTCGGCGAGCTAACTTTCCTCATTGAACAACGAGGAAATAGAGAACATGTTCTCTATTTGGCTCGACGAGGAACTCGTCGGCTTCCTCGACCGAAAGTGTACACACGCCGATCAGCTCCGATCGAGTTTCTGGCTGAATTCTGACGAGAAACTCGGTCGTGTGTACGGGGCCTTAGGGATGCAATGCTAGGCTTCTGCAGACAAGCCACGAAACTTTCACCCTGTACCTCCATACGGGTTGTCAGTTTGAAATCTGCAGAGCTTGTGAATGAACTTCAGGGGGTGCTCATCAGTGCCCTTGCAGTTCATTTAGAACTACATGCTGTTTTCCACAGTAACAGGAAACTGAATGAATGGTGCGGCTGTGTGGGCAGCCATCCTGTATTTGAATTGTGACAGCGGGTGCAGGAAGAAGATCTCCCACCCAGTGTCACAGGGGGATCGTGATGGGGAAGCTTCAGGAGCTGGAACACGTCACATGTTCCACCTTAAATACAGGTGGAACATGTAACACGTTTCAGAAGATTAACTCATCCTTAAGACCCCTTTCACACTGAGGGCGTATTGCAGGCGCTATAGCGTTAAAAATAGCACCTGCAATCCGCCCTCAAACAGCTGCTCCATTGCGCTAGCAGGACGGTAAAAAAAGTCATGCTAGCCGCATCTTTGGAGTGGTGTGTTTACCGCTCCTCCACCGCTGCTGCCCATTAAGCAGCGCATTGCGGGCGGTTTTAACCCTTTCTCGGACGCTAGCGGGGGTTAAAAGCACCCCGCCAGCGGCTGAAATGCGCCGCAAATCCACCCATAGCGTTGGCGGTAAAAATAGTGGAGTTTTACTTGCCGACGCTATGGGCAGCTCGGTGTGAAAGGGGTCTTAGAATGTACGGTTATACGACTCAGGGAAGTGAACTTGTGGAATTTGACAGGCTGCCGGTGTTCTGACGAGAAGGGTCCCCCGTTGGATAATGCCCGCTCTGTTCTGCGCAGGCGCAGTGCTTGCGCAGTACGGAGTACAACAGAGCCGCCGAAAATCGCTGAAGATAAACGGCTGTGAATCAGCTGTACACAGCACTTGCACAATGAACATGACATTGTGTCACACATTGCCACGCTATCCCGATGCTCGTGCAACTTTGCAAGGGGCGGGTGTATTAGTATTATATCATGTAAGGGGCAGATGGCTAAAGAAGAGCAAACCCGCCCATCAACATTGTAAAACCCGCCCTTCAGTTGTTTAAGCACGCCCCGCAAAGTTGTGTAGTTTATTGATAAAACCACCTCCAACTTATCAGCTCTGCCCATCAATTTTAAATTTGGCCTCTTCTTTAGCCATCCGCCCCTTACACAATATAATAGTAATACACCCGCCCAAGCGTGTGGCACAATGTCGTGTTCATTGCACAGACGCCGTGTACAGCTGATTCACAGCTGTTCATCTTCGGCGATTCGGCTCCGCTGTGCTCCGTACTGCGCAAGTGCTGCGCCTGTGCTGCATTATCCGACAGGGGGACCCTTCTCGTCAGGACACCTGCAGCGGTACTGGATGCTGCACCTGTGTCTCCTAGGTGCATGAAAATGCTAATGTTGGACACACACAGGCTAAACACTGTCACAATTAGGGCTGCAGTGACACAGTTATCATTGCAGTAGCGTTAATCAGACCAGTACTGACCTCTGATTTCATTGCCTTAACAAAGTGAGCTAAGCTCCTTCACCGAGGCTTGGCTTTGGAGCAAGTTTCTCCAGCAAATGTCAAATTGGTGCACCAGTTGGTCAGGGCCTCGGATATGTTTGTGATGTGGCCCTGAATTCAGAACACTTAAGCCTGGTACACACAATCTGATTTTTCGCAGACAAAGCATAGGACTTTTGTCCGAAGGGCGTTGGCTGTGAACTTGTCTTGCATAAAAACGGCACAGAATTGTTGGCCAACAAACATGAAACTACGTGTTTTTTCAGCTCTTTAGCGCCACCCTTTGGACAACTTCTGCTAATGTTGTGTTATGATTAGCATTGCTTCTGAGCATGCGTGTTTGTACTTTGGAGTTTTGTCCAAAGGTCTTCTGTACACATGATCTGATAATCCGACAACAATTGTCCGATGGAGCATACAAACGATCGGATTTTCTGATAGCAGCCTGCCATCACACAATTCCCGTCGGAAATTCCAATCATGTGTACGGGCCTAATCTCTTGCCTTTCTGTCATGAGTGGTTATCCTTTGACACCTGTTGTGGGTCTAGTGCTGGTCAGTGGATCAGACATCCAAGAAGGTCTTGACTGAGATGCACTTTGTGGGCTACCATTTGATCAGGACCTTTGCTGTACAAGATTATGAAGAACTTCATGGGAGGTAAAATCACCATCCCTCTGCGAAAAGTGCAAAATGATAAGGCAGACTATAGGCATTCTTGCTGGGACTGTAGATTGTGTTTCTACTGTTTTCTTCTTTTCCTCTATTTTGATGCTGACATATTTGACTGTCCCATGAGCCGAGATTTGAAAATTCAGCCGTGTCCGTCAATAAACAGAAGAGGAAATAGGATTTTCTTTCGCTTACACAGCACTTGCCCTCTAAAATATGGCTATGCAGTGTTTTCCTTTATTGTGTGTACTGCTTATTATTGCAGTTGAAGTGTTTGGACACCAGCAGAGGCCATCTCTGGACTGTTCTTCTGTTTGTACCTAGTGCCTTACTCTTGCCGGTGGCAAGATAACCCATTTGTTAAGACCCCCCCCCCCCCCCAAAAAAAAAAAAAAAAAAAATTGAGGTGCTTTGTGTAACCCATTCAGTTTAAATGAGTTCTCAATCTATGAGAAAAAATTGCTGGCAATATTTTGTCAATGTAGCACTTTTACATCTGTTTGTTGTGAGCTGTAGAGCAGATGCATTTGGTTTTACTGTATATGATTGTTGGGGTGCCATTTAGAATGAATGGAAACGCGTATATACCATGCGTTATGGTAACATTGGTTTGAATGTGTGCTATTGGAAGCAGAAATGTGTGAGGTCAGCCTATGGTTTTATTATACTGTTTTTCAGATATTACATCTATTAGTGTATTATTGTATTTGTACATTTTATACATCGTCATAAAGGCTTAAAGGGTCACTAAAGGAATTTTTTTTTTTAGCTGAAATGACTGTTTACAGGGCATAGAGACATAATAGTTAACTGATTCCTTTTAAAAATGATTAAAAATTGATAAAAAAACAATCATATAATGTGCCTGCAGTGTAGTTTCGTTTTTGGTGTTGTTTGCTGGTTCTCTGATGTACAGAGAGCCAATAGAGGGCAGTCAGCCAATAGAGAGCAGTGATACTTTGTCTAAAACTCCTCAGCACCAATCCAGTTTCGTTTTACACACAGTAATCACACCTCCTTGATTAGTGACCACCGTGAGAAATCTCCCAGTACTGTGGTTATCAGGAAACAGGCAACCAGGAAGTGTCCAAAACAGAGAGGATTTACAGCAACATCAAAGCAAAAACGAACAATGAGGACATGAAACCAGGACTGCAGCAAGGTAAAGGAAGCTATTTAGCTAAACAAAAAAAATTCCTTTAGTGTCCCTTTAAAGTGGAGGTTCCATCAAAAAAAAAATTTGGCTTTAAAGTTACTCTAGCTTACGACTAAAAAATAAAATAAAAAATAATTTTTTTTTTTTTTACTCATCTGGAAATGCCTGTTGCTATGCAGTCCCACAAAATCTGCCTTTGAATCCACCTAGGATTCTGACATCATCTCCCTCTAATGCTCCTGGGAAATGTGTGTCATCATTTCCCAGGATGCAGTGCGCTGTCCAATTATCACTCCCCATCCAAGACTTCCAGGAAGTAAGTGCCTGTAGGCTTCACATTGCCCACAAGCAAAATGACAACGGTGTAGATATAGTTTTATAAACTATCTTTTTTGAATATCTATGCGGATAGGCGGCGGATTGTAAAATAGTAAGTGACCAGATTTATATTATAAAAACGCAGGATGAAAGGACATACATTTAAAAAAAATGCTAATTGTGGTTGGAACTCCGCTTTAACCGTCAGACTCCAACTACAGTAGATTTATTAGTAGGCTAAATTGATAGTAAACATTATTGTTGGGCTTCATAATTGGATATGTTTTACTAATGATTAAACCTCAGGTAAATGTGGGTCATTTTGGCATGATCCTGCTTTATACTGTGCGTTTTGCTCACATTGGTGGCATTAATGCTACTGGGATACAGGTTTGATTTATGACATCATAATATAATTGGTTTATAGAAGACAATATATTAAAAAATACTTATTGTGGATTTGTAGTCTTCAAAAGGGGTGAGTTGGCAACCCCAACATTGAGGGAAGAAGTACATAGGAGTCCCCCATGTACCCTGCCTTTCAGAAGTTTTTTGTAGACAGGAAATTGTTTTCATTCCTGTGCCCAGGAGCACCTTATTTATACTTAACAAGATCCTAAGAGCCGGTTCACACATGGGCGGCACGACTTTGGGGGCGACTTGGCGACTTGAGAGGCGACTTGAGTCGCCCCCAAACTCGTCCAAGAACCTTTTTGTAAGTCGGAACGACTTGTGTCGCTCCTATTACAACAGTACTATTGAATAGAGCAAAGCATGGCTTGTCAGGCGGCTGAGTCGCCTGACTAGTCACCCCTGTGTGAACCGGCTCTTAAAGGGGTTGTAAAATGTTTGTTTTTTATTTTCTAAATAGGTTCCTTTAAGCTAGTGTATTGTTGGTTCACTTACCTTTTCCTTCGATTTCCCTTCTAAATGTTTTTTTTCTTTGTCTGAATCTCTCACTTCCTGTTTCTCCTCAGTAAGCTTGCCACCATCATCCGAGCGGTGGTTAGTCAGCCAGAACAGCTTACTGAGGAGGAACAGGAAGTGAGAAATTCAGACAAAGAAAACAAAGAAAAAAGACATTTAGAAGGGAAATCGAAGGAAAATGTTCGTGAACCAACAATGCACTAGCTTAAAGGAACCTATTTAGAAAATAAAAAATTAACCTTTACAACCCCTTTAATGTGGATCATGGTAATGGTATTATAATTTTTTTTTTAATATGCAACGCCTTATACATGTGATAAATATAGACCCCTATTTAGTAAGGCATTGAAAAATGTATATCCAAAAGAGATTAAAAAAAAACAGTGGGTAACCCATAGCAGACTGTCAAAATTGCTCTTTATTCTGATATTTTGACGGCTCTGAACTGATGAGAGGTGACATTTGAGTGGTTGTTATGGGTCAGAGCACATCAATCATCTGTTTTTTTTTTTTTGGAATAGATTATGGTAGGTTGGATCACCCTGGCTTATTATACGGACTCTATACATGAGTTTGCTGGTCCGCCCAGCTACAGCAAATACAGGGAGGGTCAGCATGGTCACCTCCTAATTATGGAGTTCTTCAAATGTATGGAGAAGATGTAAAATTGTTGGAAATTTTATAGCCATGGAAAAAAAAAAAAATTCTGTTTCTTTCCGAAAACAATTGGACATTTTGGAAACTTTTAAATAAAATTCATTGTGGAGTAGTTTTACAAATTGAAAGTCGTTTTGTTACACTGGTGATGTGAAATGCAGTTTATAAAAAAGTTGTATGCTTGAAATAACAGTACAGCTTATTCAGCAAATAAAATAAACTTGCTTTTTAAAATTGTATTTTTTATTACAAATGGAGTAACAAGTACTGTATATGTTAAGAACATTTTACCTATACATGAGAACAGGGCACCAAACCCCCCATTCCCTTATAATAATGTATAAGCGTCCTGCCAATATGCATTTTCAGGTATTGACAATGCTGATCCAGAAGCATATATTGCTCTTGCAAGAGCATGATCAATACACACATACAGCAGCAATACACAACAGGTGCAGGTATGTATAACCTCAACTAACCACAAATAGAGCTTTCTTTTGGTGGTTTTTGATCACCTCTGTGGTTTTTATTTTTTGTATTATAAACAAAAAAAAAAAAAAGTACATTTTGAAAAAAAAACACAATATTTTTTACTTTTTGCTATAATAAATATTCCAATTTAAACAAAAGTTTAGTCTTATATGTAATCTTCTACATATTTTTGGTAAAAAAAAACTTGCAATAAGCGTATATAGATTGGTTTGCGCAAAAGTTATAGCACCCACAAAATAGGTTATTGATTTATGGAATTTTTATTTATTTATTTTCTAGTAATGGCGGCGATCTGTGATTTATATCGGGACTGCGACATTGCGGCTGACAGATTGTACACTTTTGACACTTTTTATAAACCATTGACATTTATACAGCGATCAGTACTATAAATAGCGACTGATTACTGTATAATTGTCACTGGCAGGAAAAGGGGTTAACACTAGGGGCAATCAAGGGGTTAAATGTGTTCCCTCACTGTGTGTTCTAACTGTGGGGGGGATGGAACTGAATGGGGGAGGAGACCGTGCCGTGTTCCTATATACTAGGAACACATGATTTGTTTCCTCTCCCCTGACAGGACGTGGATTTGTGTGTTTACACACACAGTTCCACGTTCAAGCTCTCTCACGAGCGATCTTGCATACCCGGTGGACATTGCGGCCGCGGGGCATGAACGCCCACTGCGTCACTGTGGAGCCGATGTGCGTGCCCAAGGGCCATCGGGCAAGCGCATTGGCTCCTCAGTGACACGGTGCTCTCGCGTAGGAGGCACAAGATGAAGCCCACAAACAAACTAAACTGGAGTACAGTGCCCCATAGTGGAAGAACTGGATTGAGAACAGTGTTACTTGAATTGTATTCCAGGATTTGCTTGTCTTCAGCTGAGAGAACTTTAAGACTTTACATAAAGTCTCAGAATTCTTTTATTAAGGTCTTCTTCTTATATAGTTTAAATACCATGTCATAGATATATTATTTATCAGTGTAAAAGAACATATTTCACACCTTTGTCTTTTTACAATTTTTCAGGAGAAAAACAAAAAAACAGCTTTATAAAAACAGATTTTTTTTAACAACTTTTCACTTTTTTTCCCCAGTCCTCTTTTGTTGTGAAATAGTTGTGAGTGCCTTTGACAATGCAGGAAGATTTGGATATAGGAATCCTTTAGGTAGATAAAGACCTGGGGGAATTCAGCTCACGAATATCCCCTTGTAACTGAAGTATCCGCTTTCGGCTGATGCTTTTTATACAGTGCTTTATGCGGCAGAGTAAATAGGAACGAGAAAGCAGTTTCGTACATTTCCAAATGCAAACGGAATTGAATTCTCATAAAAAAGTGTTGTTGAGGGGGGTGCTTGTAGATAATCAAATCCAAATTATGTGGGTCTTTTAATGTTTTCTTATTTCTACACAATTAGTTCAGGCCTTGAAGATTGTGACTGGGGGGGGGGGGCTTTTCCTCCCTCCCGCAGTTTGAAGACAGCTGTTAATTGCTGGGTGGTAACGATCTTCAGTCTTCGGTGCACAGTTTTATACCATCGTTACATGCCAAGACTGAAATAATGGATCTTTCCATGCAGGACTCTTTGTATCAGGTCAAAGCTATAATCACAGGTCAATGCATACCTAATTAATAATGAATACACCTAGTTACACCATACAGTTTGAACGATGTGGGCTTGGCATAAACTGTTGTATTATTAGAGCAAGCATTTTTCATGCCAATTGCAATGAAGTAAAAACTTTGAAAAGTGCATATTTTTAGGAAGGTTTCGTTGGTCACTCTATTATAATGTATTACGGATTCCCCTTTGCAGAAAACAGCCTTGGTGGCTAGTGAGCAGAAGTTTCAGATAACGTGCACAACTAGGGCAGAACAAGAACATTAAGGATGTACAAGTGCAGTAATCAATCTTTTCTAAGTCAAATCCTACCTAGGAGTATTTTGATTGTCACTTGTGTGGGTTAGTCCGCAAAAAAATAAATGGAGAGTAGAGAAAACAGATAGAAGTCAATAGTGATGGAAGAACCCTTTATAGCAGGGTTTCTCAACCAGGGTTCCATGGGTTTCTCCAGAGGTTTCTAGGGTTTCCTTAAGCAATGAGCAATGCCAGGCTCTCAGATAGGTTCCCACTGACAACACTGATCTTTTTAGCTATGTGTATGGGGGTAATTTTTCCCAATGACCACAAATGTATGGAGCATTCTTCCCACTTACCAATTACAATAACGTATCATGAGTTGTAAGTATGGTCATTTTTAGCAGGGGTACCCTGAGACCGGAAAGGTATTTTAATGGTTCCTCTGTGTTAAAAGGTTTGAGAAAGTCAGCTTTATAGTATACTGGTTGAACCCTAACTTAGTGGAGAATGTATCTGTCTCCGTGCAGACTTTTTCATATAATGTGGTCGCACATTGGAGAAAAGCAAGCGAGATTCTATCTCACATACATTTTGGTGGTTACATATAGTTGAGGTCGGTAAAAAAAACAATATCTGTAGTAGAGCTTCCCAAATTTACCCTTTTAAAGAATTTGAATTGGCTACTGTGAATTGCTGAAAGTTATAACCCTTTCCTTTAACCAGAATATCTTTTCTTTTATGGAGCCATAGTAAAACATTTTAAAATTCCTTGACAATTCATTATTACCTAAAGCCTCATACAGACGATTGGACTTCCATTGGACAAATCCGTGGAACTTTGTCCGAAGGGCATTGGCCGTGAACTTGTTCTGCATACAGACGGCAGAACTTTTTTAGCCAACATACATGAAACTACGCTGTTTTTCAGCTTTTTAGCGCCACCCTTTTGGCAACTTCTGCTAATGTTGTCTGATAGTTAGCATTGGTTCGGAGCATGCGTGTTTGTACTTTGGATTTTAGTCCGTCGGACTTGTGTGACTACATGATCGGATAAACTGACAGAATACATTTGTTGTCGGACAATTTGAGAGCATGGCTATCCAACATTTGTTGTCGGAAATTCCGACAACAATTGTCTGATGGAGCATACAGACGGTCGGATTATCTGACAAAACCCTTCTTTCACACAATTGTTAACGGAATATCCGATCGTGTGTATGGGCCTTTAGGCCTAGTACACACGAGAGAATTTATCCGCGGATACGGTCCACCGGACCGTTTCCGCGGATAAATCCTCGCAAGGATTTGGATCCGATGGAGTGTACTCACCATCGGATCGAAATCCTCGCCGAAATCCCCTCGCAATGACGTGTCGCGACGTCGCCGCGATGATGACGCGGCGACGTGCGCGACGCTGTCATAAAAGGAATTCCACGCATGCGTCGAATCATTACGACGCATGCGGGGGATCCATTCGGACGGATTGATCCGGTGAGTCTGTACAGACCAGCGGATCAATCCGTTGGGATGGATTCAAGCGGATAGATTTGAAAGCATGTCTTCAAATTTCTATCCGCTTGAAATCCATCCCAGGGGATAAAAATCCGTGGAAACAGATCCGCTGGATTGTACACACCAGGGGATCTATCCGCTGGAGCCGGTCCGCGGATCAATTCCAGCGGATGGATCCTCTCGTGTGTACGGGGCCTTAGTCTGAAATCTAGGAATTAAAAAAAAACAAGAAAAGAAGCAGGATTTGCATCAGAAAACTACCCACATTCTAAACCTACAAAAAATTAAAGCATGTAAAACAGTGTTGTCTAATGAAGATCTGGTCAAAGAGAGCATTTTTTATGGCCCTTCTACTGAAAAATGCTAGTGAACTGGAAATTTCTGGCTTCAAAATTTTGAGATACATGATCTGAACAAGAATACTGTACAGATCAGGAAAGACTGATGCGTAGTACACGTAAAGAGAGAATCAAACAAAAAATACGACTTTCTAGGTCAGGGGTCTGCAACCTTTAAGACATAAAGAGCCACTTGGACCCGTTTCCGAAGGAAAAAAAAACTGGGAGCCGCAAAACCATTGCGACATATATGATATTGTACAGTATTGCATTTGCTGGGCATGTGGAGGTGGAATCTTATCTGATATAATTGATATTGTACAGTATTGCATTTGCTGGGCATGTGGAGGTGGAATCTTATCTGATATAATTGATATTGTACAGTATTGCATTTGCTGGGCATGTGGAGGTGGAATCTTATCTGATATTGTCAATATCAGATAAGATTCCACCTCCACATGCCCAGCAAATGCAATACTGTACAATATCAGATAAGATTCTACATCCACATGCCCGGCCCCAGCCCCCAGCCCTTGACTAGGCCGTTCTACCCCCCATCCACCATTCACATACACAGGTTTCCTCTCAGTGTGGTCTCACCCTTCTCCGTGTAGAAGGCGGGCTGTCACACTCCGGTTCTTAGCTGCTCGCTGGTCCCTCTTCCCACCGTCACTGTCAGCAAGTAACACTTCAGTCCAGGAAGTGTCCTCCTCCTCCTTCCCGGGCTCTCGGTCCCTCTCTCTCTCCTCTCAGGACCAGGAGCCCATTGAGCCCATCCATCCCACTGCCAAATCCATCCTGCTCCATCCATCCTGGAGCCTCTCATAGGCAATAGCACCGCCGCTGCGCCAAGAATGAATACCGGATGCTCAGTTACTGCTGTGCTAGGTTTAAAAATGGCGCGAGCCGCGCCATTACGTTACTGCGCATGCGCCGCCCGGCTGAGTATGTACAACGTTTCCTGAGCTTGGCAGGCTTCGGAACGGCGCATGCACAGTTGCAAGAGCTTCCCGCGGCCATCATTTTTACTGGCACTGCTGCCCATACACGGACTGTTGGCAACACAGCCCCGGAGCCGCGGCAAAGGTTCAAAAGAGCCGCATGCGGCCCCGGAGCCGCGGGTTGCCGACACCTGTTCTAGGTGATTGTACAATAATCTGATCATTAATACACAGCTTTCGAGAGCTGATCACGACAGTTCATGCAAAACTATCTGAGGGAACGAACATGAAAATGTCTCTTGTACGATACTAGAGCAAACACATTTCCTTTAATAACTACAGTTTTTGTCTGTGTGCACCTCTTTCAGAGGCCTACAATGATCCGGTAGTTGAGCTTGAAGGGCTCTTTCACTCTTGCATGACAGTTTAAAGTGGGAGTAAACTCCCATGGTTGATATTTACCTATAGGTAAGCCTATATTAAGGCTTACCTACAGGTACAGTAAATATATCCTAAATATCTCTTAAATGTGAATGGGCTGGTGACATCACCGGCAAATTTGCTCTAAAAGAACGGCATACCCATGCCGTAAATAGTGGCTCCCACGTGCATCAGATGGCAGGAGGTTGCAAACCTGGGAGGAAGACCAGATGAACATGAAAGCCCTGTAAGCGGTGACAGCGCATTGCGGAAGGGCTTTATTTTAAGGTGAATTTAAAAATATAAAAAGTAAGTTGCGCTCTAAAAATTGATAATAAAAGTACATAAAGTGTAACAAAAGGGAGGGGTCAATAAAATCCAAACGCACAAAGGCTAAAATCACATATTCCAATGGCTATGAAAAATTTAAAACTCAGGTAGTGCAAAAAAAGGACGCTGGAAAGGTAAATCCTCCACCCTAATAGAGCCACCGACACACAGGTTAAGATGTACTCTTCCCGGAACTCCAGGACCCTCTAATTACAGAAGGTCAAGTCAGCCTTAGTACATCCACCTTTGGAAAGGTCCAAGGGAAAACATGGTGATGGTATATACTCTATACAAGATTCCAACAGACTTGGACTCTGGTTATTCGGACCCTCCTGCCAAGACTCAAATAAAATGAAAAATGTGTATAACCTTCTTAAGGGAGTTTATTGGGCTAAAAACTGTACCTGCACAATTCCTGCAAAGTAGGCAAAACAGCAACAAAACGGCAGCAGATACAAGAGCGCAATGACAGGTAAGTATTCTTCTGCCCTTTGCGCCCTTGTGGGCTTCAGTATGTGGGCCTGACCACCCAGGAGTTTAATGTCAAGCTCAATGAGCATATTGCCAACATAAGAAAAGGATACAAGAATTACAGTGTCTCACGGCACTACTTTGTACACAATAGGGATCACGTGGGTATAGACCCTGTTTGTGGGTATAGATCATTTTGTTCCCCACTAGAGGGGTAGTCTTAAAGTAAGAGAACTATCTAGAATGGAGACCAGGTTGATATTTATACTTAAAGGTTATACTCCTCTTGGCTTCAACGTGGATTGGGATGTGTACTGTTTTATTAATAATTCCTAGTTATTTTTGATCTATTTTAGTTAATTTATAGTCCTGTTTCTTTAATTCTTAATTCTTTATGAATTTTAAGGTGACAAGTCCCCAGCCACGTCCAGCTTTACTTCGTTTTTGTTCGCATTTGTTTTTTTCTTTCTGTGGTGTATTCCAGATATGGGGACGCCCGAAACAAACAAACGTCATGTCGGGTGTGTACCATAGTAGTTACACCTTTTCCAAGTTCCGCTATTGCAAGTGAAGCTTGAATTGACTATTTAGTCCAGATTGAGGATTGGCTTTGAGCTTCATGTTTTTTCTAGTGGAATCGGGGCTTGGCTGGGTTCACTTGCTTATATAGTGATGACAGGGAGTTTTTTCCATGGCCCGGAAGAAGTCCACTCGTGATGAAACCGGTCAAAAAAAATTTAAATTTGCGAAAGAATACTTACCTGTCATCTTGCTCTTGTATCTGCTGCCATTTTGATTCTGTTTTGCCTTACTTCATTAAAAATGTGCAAGTACAGTTTTTCACCCAATAAACCCCCTTTTACACTATTGGAGCTTTTTTTTTAATTTTCATTAAAAAAAGATGACATTGTACCAGTAATATCTTGGCCCTCATCTTAAATTCAGCGCTGACAGGTTGGTTGTTTATGTGCCCTTGCTACACTGTAATTGAGGACAACATTCACAAACAAACACACACTTTCCAATAGTTCCCAGACTGGTAGGTAGGGCAGTCCTTTGAAATGCAGTGGGTATGGACTATAGGGTTTGGGTCACATGGTCTATGCCAGTGATGGTGAACCTTGGCACCCCAGATGTTTTGGAACTACATTTCCCATGATGCTTATGCACTCTGCAGAGTAGTTGAGCATTATGGGAAATGTAGTTCCAAAACATCTGGGGTGCCAAGGTTCGCCATCACTGGTCTATGCAGAATGGGGACTTCTATCAGGTCCTGGCATATTTTATCCAAAATTACTGGTCTATGCAGAATGGGGACTTCTATCAGGTCCTGGCATGTTTTATCCAAAATTAGTCAAACCAAATTCTCAAAAGTAAGAACGTATTTTATGTAAGCGAATACAAATTCTACATAAACACCACTTGTTCATTTGCTTGGTTGAATGTATAATTTTATGACTGTCTTGCATGATAGTTCTGGTCTGAATAGTGCATACAGGGATGTTGGAGGATTGTTTTCTGAGAGTGTAATCTGCATGATAATTAAAGAAAGTGGAGATTGCATTTGTTTATATTCTAGATTATATTAATCATAATTAAAACAACTTTTTGCTTGGCTGTAATACCTGTGCACAATTAGGAAAAATAATCTTGATAAATACTTGCAATATAATATAAATGTGTCATTATATAGTATTTTATTTATATCACCTATAGGGCAATTGGCACTTTTAAGAAGCTCCTCTGGCGTCATTTGGTGAGTGAGTGATCCATTCGTTCGTTATGAGGTTTACAGTTTGTAAAAACAGATGTATTATGTAAAGACTTTAAAAATATACCCTATCCATGTGAGTAACCATGATTTTTATGTATCCATATGATTTTGTATATTTAAATGCAAGTTCACCTTTATATTTTTCAAAAACAGAAAAAAAAATCCTTTCACAAGTCTATCCAAAAAAAGATCTTGCCTTAGATACACTTTAGGCTGTGTTCACATTGTTGTTCTGCAGCAACGCATTTTGGTTTACTGCAGTGCCAATCATTCTTGAAGCTGCCCCCCCCCCCAAAAAAAAACGTATCAATGCATGCTACAGTGCATAGTAACTCACTACCTGCAATGTGGTGCAATGCATTACATAATAATAGTGCATGCACTTTTTCTAGTGTGCTTTGGTGCATTAGGCATTCAAATGAATGGGCTGTCTTAATGCAGCATGTCATGCAGTAAAATGCAAGTTAATGTGTATGCATTAATACAGTGCAACAGTGTTAATACAGCCTAAAAAAAATCTGACTAAATGTAGATTTTAATGTAAAAAAAAAAATAACATATTCACTGTGCTGCTTCTTTCATATAGCTACGTGAGCTGCACTGCTCATATATGACGGGTACAATCAGGGTATTCCAGTGGCCACTTTGTTCTATAAAAGTCACCTGTGGCAGCCAGTAAAATATGAAAAGAAGGTGATAAGAACTTGGTAGCCTGAGGAATCATGAATAAAGAAAGAAATGATAACACAATCTAATGTTACAAGATGTATTAAGTCGAATATTTTATAAAGGTGAACTTGTGTGCTTAGTAATTCTTAGGTTCTTAAGCACAGAACATAATCACTTCTAAAGTAAACAATAAAAAGAACTAGAATGATGTGCAAAGTGCAGTAACTTATCACCTAATCAGATTTCAGTTTACTGAAATCAGGCAAATAAAATTTGATTGCATGCTGGTTACTATAGATTGCTGCACTTAGTGCATTGCTCTTAGCCTTATCGCGTAAGCCCATCACCTGGAAATTGTGGAATTTTGAAACAATTGCGTTTTAGCTATTGATTTTATTTTCATTTTGTTAAAAATGTCAACACTGGCCAGATTTAGGCAGAATTTCTCTGTTTATATATTATATACAATGTTCATAATGCAAAGTCGTAAAGTTGTGAAATTGGGCATTGTAGGTGATTTAGAAAAAAATATATGAATAAATATATTCATGGGAGCGCTAATAAGATTAATAAAATTAATTGTATGAAACAACAATAATAAGAAAATATTAAATATAAAAAAAAAATATATATAAATTATATAACACCAGCCTACCTAAAGACCTAAAATAATAACACAAGTGATAAAAAATCAGTGATAATTTGTCTACTAGAACAAAAAATGAATGAAAACAATTAAATTAATGTCCACAGTGAATGTGCCAAGTATTGCAACTTTGAACATTATGACAATTAAACATGTGCTAAATCCAGGATAGACAGGGCTATGACAGTCCTGATATATCAACACAGACAAGTCCTTGTGAAAGGTTTCTGAAGTGAATCCTGTGAATCAATATCCAGAAGTGACAACTTGCTATGTTCACCTTCACCAAAATTGGAAACCAAAACACCCAAAGCGTGCTCAAAATAAGGATGGCAGCTTACCAGAAAAAATGTACTCGTAATTAAAAAATAAGTCAATAGCGCTTGTAGCAAACCAGTTGCTGGTATACGTTAGGGATGAGCTTCGTATTCGAGTCAAACGCATGTCCGACTCGAACATCGTATGTTCGATCGTTCGTCAAATTTCGATTTAGATTTTTATTATTTTTCTCAATGATTTTCATCCATATTGCAGGGACCAGACATTACATTAAAGCCACAAGCAGTTTTAAATTACTTTTTTCTTATAGTAATCTCATTTTGTGCAGGGACAGTTCTAAACATGTGCCACTTCACAGGCATACTATAGACACTCAGCAGGTACAATATTTAAAGGAATTTTTCATATTTTTTTTTTAATTTAAGCATCATTAAAATCACTGCTCCAGAAAAATTGCCTGAATTATAATGAAGTGAATTAATACAAATTTACAGACAACATCAAATAAATAAATAAATATAAGAAATATAAAAAAATAAAATATATATAATATATAAAACATATATAATCATTTGGTAATAAATACCCACAATTATACATAATATATAGACCATACAATAAAATATTATTAATTATTGTATGGTCTATATATTATGTATAATTGCGGGTATTTATTACCAAATGATTATATATTTTTTAATTTTTATATTTCTTATATATATTTATTTTAAGTTGTCTGTAAATTTTTATTAATTCACTTCACTATAATTCAGGCAATGGAGTTATGTGTTTTTATTGATTATTTCTGTAATGTCAGTATTTTTATAACCGGGGACTCAGAATGGAGGCTGGAGTTAGTTTCTAATCCCTCCCCTGTTAAGCTAATTGCCAAGCGTATTTAAATGTATGCTTTCCGTGACCTACCACGCTTCCTGAAGACGTGCAACACGAAACAGCTGTCGAGGCGTTACTAGGTTACGCATTGACGTCACCTCCGGTCCCTCTGGCTTCCTGCCGTCTTAGGTGGAACGCATGCCAGAGAACCTCCACTCGGGACACTGCTTGTCCATATTTTCACCGCTCTCTAGCCTCAGTGCCGGGCCCTTTGGCACTCCCTCATGTAAGCAGGCATTTGGCATTTTGTATTTTTTATATTGATTTTATTAAACAGGATTACACTATTGCCGTTTTATCTTCATTTCCACATAACCTGATCCGAGCCCATGATTAAGCAGGGTTTCTTTCAATATGCATCATCTCCACGTATACCAGCAACTGTTTTGCTACAAGCGCTATTGACTTCCTTTTTAATTACAAGAGTACATTTTTTCTGGTAAGCTGCCATCCTTATTTTGAGCACGATTTGGGTGTTTTGGTTTCCAATTTTGGTGAAGGTGAATATAGCAAGTTGTCACTTCTGGATATTGATTCACAGGATTCACTTCAGAAACCTTTCACAAGGACTTGTTTGTGTTGATATATCAGGACTGTCATAGCCCTGTCTATCCTGGATTTAGCACATGTTTAATTTTCTTAATGTTCAAAGTTGCAATACTTGGCACATTCACTGTGGACAATAATTTTATTGTTTTCATTAATTTTTTGTTCTAGTGGACGAATTATCACTGATTTTTTATCAGTTGTGTTATTATTTTAGGTCTATATGTAGGCTGGTGTTATATAATTCATATATTATTTTTTAATATTTAATATTTTCTTATTATTGTTGTTTCATACAATTAATTTTATTAATCTTATTAACGCTCCCATCAATATATTTATTCATATATTTTTTTTCTACTTTGGTTCCATGCACTGGAATGTTGGGGATAGCAGCTTTTTTAGTTATATACTTATAAACTTTACTTATATATTATTTTTGGCACGAGATTCCCCCCTTTTTTATTGTAGGTGATTTAACCAGCCAACTAAAGAAAACGTGACAAATTTCCCCTGAGATAGTAAAGGGGAAATAAATGTTTTCATCTTAGATTCATGCCAAGAATCACCCAAGAATCACACATTCTCCTAATAGGATTCAGTTGGGGGTATCCCAGTGCGCATGCTCGAAATTAACCCGCAACAAGCCAATGCTTATGACGTGAACTTCATTCTACGCAAAGCCCTATTCGCGAACGACTTACGCAAACGACGTAAAATTTTCAAAATTCGACGCGAGAACGACGGCCATACTTAACATAGGATACGCCTCATATAGCAGGGGTAACTATACGACGAAAAAAGCCTTATGGAAACAACGTAAAAAAATGCGCCGGCCGGACGTACGTTCATGGATCGCCGTATCTAACTAATTTTCATACTCGACGTGGAAATCGACAGAAACGCCACCTAGCCGCCAGCGTAAATATTCACCTTAGATCCGACGGCGTACTAAGACGTACGCCAGTCGGATCTAGCCCAGTTTCAGGTGTATCTTGTTATGTGGATACAAAACAAAGATACGCTGGAGCAAACTAGCAGTTACGCGGCGTATCAATAGATACGCCAGCGTAACTGCTTTGTGGATCTGGCCCTAAATATCTGATGAGCATCTTGAAAGTTGAGAATTGCTACTCCATCCATCGAACCGGATATTGATGCTTTAGTTTAGCAAAAACAGTGTCAAATATCACACTAGTTTTAAGTTGCTCTTGTTTACTTTTATAATAGTTTTATTACTCAGGTACATTCTCTATATCCGTGATCGTTAACTTGTGATCTGCCTGACTTTATCTGTTTGTCAGCTATCTTTATTGTTAGTGTATTCAATGTGTGGACCAAGACCATTCCTCTTCTTCCAATGTGGCCCAGAAAGGGCAAAATGTTGGCCACCAATGCTTTAGGATATCAGAGGAAGTAACTGTTGGGGAGAATTGTCCTAACAATTTCCCATTTGGCTTTAAGGGAAACACAAAAGCTGCATTTTGAGTTACTAGATTGGGTCACATATGCAGATAAGGATTTCCATCTTTCCTCTAAATTTGCTGGTTTTCTTAGTTGTTCAGGTCCATGACTCTAATGCCCCGTACAAACACCATAGGACATTCCAACAACAAAACTGTGTATTATTTTCAGCCAGAATGTTGGCTCAAACTTGTGTTGCATACACACGGTCACAGAAATGTTGTCGGAAATTCCTACCGTCAAGAACGCGGTAACGTACAAGACTACAACGAGCCGAGTAAAATGAAGCTCAATAATTCCAAGCATGCGTCAAATTGATTCCGAGCATGCGTAGGATTTTTGTGCATCGGAATTGCATACACACGATCGGAATTTCCGACAAGAACTTTTGTTGTCGGAAAAATGTAGAACCAGCTGTCAAACATTTGTTGTCGATGGAGCCTACACACAGTTGTAATATCAGACCAAAAGCTCACATCGAACATTCGTTGTCGGAAATTCTGATCCTGTGTACGCGGCAAAAAGTACTGAAACCAGTGGGGTTGCAAAATAGTATTTTTAGAAGTAGGTGAGCACCCAAATATCAGCACCCATAAAAAATAATTCTCATACTTCCCTTCCAGTGGGCAGCTGCTCAAATCTTTGTTGTTGTGTGGAGCTATGACCACTGCTGCTATGTGACATTTCTGAATGTGCATAATAACTTGTTTCCATTGTGCGCTGTTGCTCATCCTGCTGGCTCCCTTCAGGACTTAGCAGTGAAATTAGGGCTGGCGGGAGTAACCACAGTGGTGGGCCAGGCCTCGAATACTCTTAGAAGAAAGGCTGCCATTAAAAATAACAGGGCCCTGTTCAGCCTACCCAATAGCCCCCCCCCCCTGCATTACAAAAATTACAGTTCTTTAAATGTACAATTAAAAAAATAATTGTTATTGTTGTTGTTTTTTTCATGATTTGGGGCTTGGATGAAATATCAGGGGTCTAAACAGACCCCTGACATCTCACCTTTGAGACAGGTAAAGGAATTGAGGACACATATTCTTTAATTCCTTTCTCTGTAGCCTCAGCTACACTGATGATGAATAAACAGGAGACAGAGGCTCCTGTTCATTCATAAATGGAAGCATAGGAAACATAGTTTACTATGCTCAGTTATAAACAGACACAGAAGCGATCCCTGCTGATCACTCACTGTGTCCAATTCAGAAAAAGGGGCTGGTAAATGACATATTTATTGGGCTCTTTCCCTATGCGCGCCCGCAGCAGGCGCCAGGAGAGGGAAGCCAGTGGCGCTGAGGATGGGGGGGGGGTCTGGGCACACAGTGGGGAATCAGATGTGGGCAGCAGAGGAAAGGGGATCGGTGCTGCTGGAGGTAGAGACATGAACCCTGTGTTCCTTGGTCCCCCAAAGGAGGTCCGTGGTACCCCCTATTATCAGCCCTGCTTGGAAGTGTCAAGTTTCATCAGCAGGAGCAGCAAAGGCACTGCAACAGAGCAAAAACCGGAGTCTGCTGGAAAGTTAAGTGTAAGTAATCTTTGCTAACAACAGGGCCACTAAAATCTAGGAAATAGATCAGAAACTAATGCTGGCCATACAATCCACGAAAAATCGTCCGAACGAACTTTCGAAAAACGAAAGTTCGTTCCTGAGCGCAAACGATAGTGCCATCATGTAATGACCAATAAATCGTTCAGTGGACATAAAAAAAAAAAAATGGTTCGTTTTTTTTTACATATACCTAGTGCAGAAAGTTCGGACGGGAAACACATTAACCTTCCGATTTATCGTTCGTTCGGCAGAAAATTTCCAAACTTGTCCTTCGTTTTTTTTGGCTCAAAAACGTCCAAACGATTATCGATTTTGTGCCCATTAACTGGCCGAAAAACGAAAGATCTTTCTTAACGACCGAATGTCGGCCGAATTTTCGTATAGTGTATGGCCAGCATTAGACCTAGATTTTAATGGTACTGCTTTTTAATATTTTCTTGAAATTTAGACATTTTTTAACCTGATCCTGTTGCTGTAGAACACAAGTGTCCTCCACTACAGCCCTGCAGTGCCAGATAACATGTTAATGATCTCATGCCTCTGGAATACTGAGGAGATCTGAACTGTCCCCGATGTCCTGACGTGGCTACTTATTCCTTATTTTTTTTGGAAACAGTGATATTTCTTCATGGCAGTCACAGTAATGAAGATTGTGCTGCTTTAGGCAGCTTCCAGCATGAATGCAGTTTAGTGAATGAGCACTTGCCCACACAGTTTCTGGGAAATGTTCCTAATGTTTGTGCCAATAACAGCGTGGTTCTGTTAGCTTCGTAAGGGAGTTTTCGAACCTTGGCATATTGAACCCCCGTGTATAAACAAAGATTTCAGGGTATTGTGGTCAGACTTACTAGTACCTAAAGGAAACCTATTGCTAGCATACATAGATCCTTTTCTGCAGACAGGTATGCATCTCAAATCTTGTGTGCAACTATGGCTTTGTAGAAATATGAATGTAAACACAATGTAAGTATGACTCAAATCACCAAGCTATAATATCAATTATTTGCCAAAATTATCATTTTTTCAGTACTGGAGGTGATTGATTGCTGAAAATAATAATCATATAGCCAAAAATAATGATTGTTATGCAAACACATGCATTGTAGCTCAGTAAATTAAGCCAATTGCTTTCAGAAGATAAACCGCAGCTAGTCTGTATTCATACATTGGCTTGTATTCTGGACCTGCCATGTTTGAATAACCTCAGACTACACAAGAGTTACTTGGTGGTTTTACCTTTCCTTCAAAGCCTTTTGAAGTCTTGTTAGACTTCAGATATGCAGAGATGAGTGTGTAGGTTGATTAGGAAAGAGGAGATTGTGATCATCAGATATTACTTTACTAGCAGACCCGAAAGTCTCAGTTCAGCATTCTCTCAGATGCTGAGCTGCAATTAGCAACGTTCAGTAGGCACTCCCTTTTAATTTTACTTTACATGTTTTAATTACCTTTCAAAATTGGGCTATGTGGATTAGATGTGTATAATGTATTTTTACATGCAAGATCCACTTTAAACCAATCATATACATTGTGCACACATGAGGTGTACAGCAAGGAAAAAAAAAGTATAAAATGAAAAACATGACATTTGTATGTCTTTCCTCTTTTATTGATGTGTTTTTTTTTTTTCGAATGAAACAGTTGTGTATTGTCTAAGTTCGTTTTTGGCCTTAAATTTTATTTGGCAACATGAAACCTCAGAAATACAGTGGTCTCTAACCTCTATTTTAGAAATCTTAATCTCCCGCCAGATGGATTCTGATGTCATTTGTGTTGTCACTGAAATCTGGGTTCAGGCATTGGAAATATACAGTTAAGAACACATGGGTGTAATGCTGATTTACAGCATATTGTTGAGATGGTGTCATTAAATAAATCTGCATTTAAAACATGTGTCAAGAGTTAAAGTTCACTGTAACTAAAGGCCAAACCTTTGACAGTGTGGAGAGGGATTAGAACCCCTGTCAGGTTTTTATTGCTGTTTGTTCCCCCTGATAGGGAGATTTACTCCATCTATTTGTCCTGTTTACCATAAGAAAGGTAAAAGAAAATCCCAAAGTTTGGATTATCATCAGAACAAGAATAGAGGGGAAATCTTACAATGGTGATACTAAGGTACAAAGGCAGGGGTATCAAACTAAATTTTATTGTGGGCCGCATCAGCATTATGGCTGCCCTAAAAGGGCCAGTTGTACATGTAACACTATATACATTTATCCAGGGCTTTATTTTTCAGAGAATAGGTGCAGGGACCCAACCACGAATGGTAACAGAACACATCGAACAGTGCGTGTGGCCAAATTGCAGCGTTCTTGGTTGCTCTGTACATAGTACAGGTTTCAGATGTGCGTTACCTTTAGAATGCAGTTTTAGAATGCAGGATTGAGGTGTGCGCTACAAAAGCCGCCTCGCATATCACCTACCCAGCCTGGCTCTAGTACCTCCCAGCAGAGTAGGAGGCTCAGACTCTTTCTCTTACTTGCAGGGAGATTATTTGTCGGCATCTGTGCACATGGGAACAGATGGGAATCACAGTGCAGCTTACCACGTGGTACCCCATCCCACACTGCACCTGCTTCACCCTTGTGCCCGCCATGATTGCAGGGCAGGCAAGGATCTGTGAGAGCTTCTGAGAGGAAATCTGTCCTTGTAACCACAGAAGGATATGTTTACAAGTGACAGGGGTGAGTAGGGAGTGAAGGGCGAGAGCTGGAGGTGGTGGAAAAGAGTTCCACCACGTCTCGGCTGAAAAAATCTCTGGGTTGGAGGGCCACATGAAATTGTCTGGTAGGACTATTTGGGACATAGGCCTTGTGTTTGACACATGTACACTAAGGGATTCCCTCTCCCTTCCTATTTTGGCTGTAGGATAGGAAGTAAAAAGGAAATCCCCCACATGGGACACAGGTTAAAAAAATTGACGGGGATTAAACCCTTCCTTATGCCCCGTACACACGATCAGAATTTTTTCATTGGATATTCTGTGTGTGTGTGCCCCATCAGACTTTTTTCCATCGGAGTTTAGAAAGAGAACATGTTTTGTTCGTCTGTATGGAACTCTGACAGAGAAAAAAACATGCATGCTCAGAATCAAGTCGACGCATTGAACTTCATTTTTCTCGGCTCGTCATAGTGTTGTATGTCACCGCGTTTTGGACGGTCAGTCGGAATTTCAAGACAGCTTGAATGGAATTCCGTGAGAAAAATCCATTGGCGTGTATCCCAAAATTCTGATTGTGTGACTGTACGGGGCATAACTCTATCCAAAATTAAATACAGGTTTTGCTTTTATGGTTTTGAGTCAATTTTATTTTTTATTAAAAGTTTTACATATATTTGTATTAATTTTTTATAATACATATACATACACACACATATTAGTTGGCACAGCACTCCTAATCTCGTTCTAAAGCCACATTTGCATATTGAGAATGCGTATTTCCTCTCAGGTTTTTTTTTGCACACGTTTCCATGCGTAATGCATAGGGCAGCCTATTCACTTGTGAAGGTGTGGACCTTGGCGCATTTGTTCAATGTGTTTTGGAACGTGACAAAATGTGTAGCAAAAGGCGAGACTGTTAATCGCGCTTGAGGTGCCATTAACAGTTAATGGTACCGTAAGCCCGATGTGTGTTTGTTAATCGTAAGATTAGAAAAAGGATTAGGTGAGGCTGATTTTATAGAGAATGCAGTTTAGGTTATATATTTAATTTGTTTTCTAATGTGCACTGTGCTAGACATCCTACATGTACTAACACAATTTTAGTCTCTGTTAGGGTTAACATTTCAGTGTTAGGGGTAAGGTGAAATGGTAATGATTAGGGCATTTAATTGATGTTAGGTTAAATTGGCCCTGTCACCACGATGGTAGATGGGGTCTCTCTAGTGCTAAAAGAAATATATAAAAAGAAAAGGGCAACAGACATTTAGGCATCTCAGTAAATATGGAAGGCATATATTATTATACTGTTGATGAGGCAATCTCCGTATGATATTCTAAACAAATACATATTATGGATTAGAATATATCCATTTTTACCAGGGAAATAATCTTTGTTGAGGAAAAGAGACCCTATTTATCTTATTAATGAGTACCTTTTACTAATGCACCAGTCTTTTATTGAACTGCTGTTTAAATACCTCATTTGCAAAAAATGATGAAAAATTTGAGCTGTGTTGGCATATTATACATAATTAATTTTTATTATATGCTCCTTTTCAAGAGAGGAGTGTGTATTATGTGCCCTGTTCTTCTTGACAAGCACATCCTATGGAAGCTTGGCTAAATGATGTAGGTGGTTACAGAAACACAGCGGTGTGTAATGATTGAATGTTAACTCATTGATTAACTACTTCATGTTGACAGAGAGCAGGTGTAAACCATGTCTGGATTATCCCTTATGCCACTGCAGGCCTAGGAGAGGAATTAACTGATTTCTATGGATCACTTGCTTTATCACTAATCAAGCAGCAAATGACTTGTAGGGGGAAAAAAATACAGTAAACATTCTTGTTTGTAGAAAAAAAAGATATTGGTGGGAAATTTTACAAACAGAATCAGGCACATAATTAGTGCCTCTTATTTAGCCAAGAATTTCTGACAGTTTAGAACATATTTAGAGTGCTATTTTTTATTAATACTATTGGGAGCTAGTAATGGTGCAAAAAGCCTTACAGTGGACTTGAGCTAAACAAGTGAAGATTTGCTATGTTATGTTTTTTATTTAGAAATAATAAATGTACCCAAGTAATATCCTGAAAAATGTAACTTTTGTCTTGGATTCCTCCTGAAAAAAAATATTGCACTTGGTAGGTGAGGGAGCCTAGAAACTCCTTTGCCTACAGCTTTATAGTTGGAAAAATGTAGTGTGAAATCTAAAGCTGGGTACACTCGTAAAACAAAGATTGTCTGGTTCAGCATGGGCCAGCCGAATGTCAAGTTAAGCCTCGTACACACAATGGGATTTTTCGGCGGGAATTGCATGATGACAGGCTGTTGGCGGAAAATCTGACCTTTTGTACGCTGCATCGGACAATTGTTGTCGGATTTTCCACGGACAAATGCTGGATGGCAGGCCTTAAAATTTTCCGCGAACAACGGTCTGTTGTCAGATTTTCCAATCGGGCAAAAGTCCGAAGTGCTTGGAAGCAATGCTCACCAAACACAACATTATCAGAAGGTGCCCAAAGGGTGGTGCCAAAAAACGTAAAAATCAAGTAGTTTTGTGTTTGTTGGCCGACAATTGTGCTGTTTGTATGCAAGACAATTTCCTGGCCCAACGCCCTTCGGACAAAAGTCAGAGGCTACGTCTGTGGAAAATCTGATCGTGTGTAAGAGGCTTTAGACTGACTTCTTTTGATTGGTCCTGCAGGAAAAGCAGCCAACGGCTGCAACGCTGATCAGTGTATTCTAATAGGGGGGTACCTGCTGTAAAAATACAATAGCGCAGCAGGGAGATCCTTCATTGTTTCTTTCCTTCAAACTTCCGGTTGAATGAAAAACAGTATGTACTGAGTTGAAGGCACTGCTGTCTGTGACTGCTAGTCCCAGGAGATGTAGGATGTGCAAGGTCCCTCTGATAACTCTGCTTTTGGTCTGCACAAGCTATGTTGAGCACAGTGATGATGTCATTGCTACTACTGCAAGGTAGTATCTTATTATGCAAACATATCTGGTGCACAAAAAGTGGATTTATACGCTCTGCAGTTATTGGGGGGTATATATATATATATATATATATATATATATATATATATTTTTTTTTTTAAAGTGCTGGATGTTCAACTTTAGGTCAGCAAGAGGGATAGATCAGCTGCAAGGAGACCAGAGGCAATACTGCTGACTAGTCCTTTGCCGTCTCTTCTTTTTTTCTGCCTTCCAGAGTTCAATTCCTCTTTAAGTCTCTTGATTACCTTCAGCTTTCTAAAATTGTGGGTCACACTTATAACGTGCCATACGGAAATTCAGTTTCATGTTTCTGTGACCACAATGGCTTGAAAAGAGCTTGGTTTCAGCATGGCAGTTGATCAACATGAATATGAAACGCTTTCTATATAGGGGAAAATTTCATGTCAGAATTTTAAAATCTCTACTCGAGGGAAGTCCCTGTGTGCTTGTAGAGGAGCAACAATTCTGCGCAAATTCTTACCCACTAACATATTGCAGCTCTAACATGCAGGGCCCTCTGATTCCTCTTGTACCAAACTGTATTGTAACTGTAATGTCTGCCTTCATTTTGTAAAGCACTGAGCAAACTATTGGCGCTATATAAATCCTGTATATGGAAATAATAATAATAATCTATCTGATGTGATAGCTGTACGTGAATCCGGGCCATTGTTTTCAATGAGGCTGGTTCACATATGTGCGATGCATTCGCACTGCGCATTGCCGAAAAAAGTGTGCGTATTTTAGGCCTTGCGGTGCGGCTCAGGTGCGAATTCAGGCCCATTATCTTCTATGGGTACGCAGCTGATTCGCAGATGTGTTAATTTCTCTTCAGAATTTGTCTCATTCAGCTCAATACACTTCCCCCCTCCCCTCTCCCAGGTCTCCAAATTCGCAGCTAATCTGCAGCTAAAATGCAGTGGATCTGCTGAACAGTTCTCTTATCTCTCTGCAGAGATAAGAGAGCTGAAATTCGCACAGCACAAGTGTGAATCCGGCCTGAGGGTTGTCTCCACTGAGGTAGTTTTATAGTAATTCAAGGATGTCATAGGGGCAGGCAACAATGAATAATAACTTCAATGGAGCTACAAGGAAAATCTATTATTGGTGAAATGGGGAACAGTTAGGACTTCTATTTGTTTTACTGCCTAGTTTTCTTTGTTTTGTAGGGACAGGAAGTGAGCCATATGGGGACACAGACAGCAATAAAAACCAAGGAGAAGTTTGGACTCCTCGATACTTTTCCCAGAACTAAGAAAAATAGATTTGTCTAAAACTAAGTTTTATGGCGAATCTGAGACCAGTAAAAATTATGCAATTGCTTTCTGGAACTACAGTATGTCTATTCCTTTGCCTACTTCTTGGCAAGCCTGAATAGTCCTTTTCTTCTGACCTGACACATGATAGGTCTGAGAAGTTATAGTGCTTTCTACCTTAAACAAATTTAAATTTTTTGGCAATATGCGCTAAAGTACTGTTGGCTATTTCCAGCTATTTGGAATCCACTGCCGTATTTACCTAGGCCAGTTCTTTGCCAGTTTTTGCATCCCTGCAACGGCATGTTAACTATGGGAAGTCGGCTGTGACTTCTTGTGACTTCACGGCCAGCTTCCCACTGAACATGCGTGAGCCACGTAGGGTTGCCACATCATCCCTTTAATGTGTCCTGGATTAAAGGGATGATGTGGCTATCCTAGAGCTGTGCTGCACCCTGGTAGTGGACCAGCAGCCTCCGGGGACCTGTGACATGTCCCAGTAGGTTGCAGACAAGGAGAGGGGCTGAACTTCCGCTCAGATCCCCTAGGTGATCTCAGCGGAAATAGCAGTGAATACCTGCTGAAACCTAAGGCCCCTTTCACATTGAGGAGTTTTTCAGGCAGTACAGCGCTAAAAATAGCGCTGCTATCCCGCCTGAAAAACTCCTTCACTGCAGACTCAATGTGAAAGCCCGAGGGCTTTCACACTGAGGCGATGCGCTGGCGGGAGACAAAAAAATCTCCTGTCAGCAGCATCTTTGGAGCGGTGAGAGGAGCGGCGTGTATACCGCTCCTTCACCGCTCCTTCCCCATGAAAACAATGGGAAACCGCGGCAATAGCGCCCGCAATGAGGCGCATTGCGGGCGGTATTAACCCTTTATCGGCCGCTAGCGGGGGTTAATACCACACCGCTAGCGGCTGATTCCCGCGTCAATCCCGGCGGTATAACGCCGCTTTTTTTAGCGGCGTTATACCGCCACCGCAGCTCCCGCCCCAGTCTGAAAGGGGCCTAAGTATCTGTTCTCCGCCCAAAAAAATTAAATATCCAGATATGATAGAGGAGTGAGGAGTAAGAGGGGAACTTCCCCTTTTGGATGAAGTTCCTTTTTAATTTCGATTTGGGTAAAAGGTGACCAGAAAATATTGTAGGTACAGCTTTGCTTATCTGCAGAGAGCTAAAGGTTGAATACTTACAAAGGAATTTCACCCTTATCATACAAATGACAATAAAGGCACCAATAGAAATGTTTAGTAATGGAAATATACTAACAGATACTTATAGATAACTACAGGCTTTTTTTTTTTTTTTGCACACCTCACGGTAGCCATTTTCACTAAGGGCTGATGAATCCCTCTCCCTACATTTCTATGCCTAGAACCCTGGGTCTGCCTCCTGTAAAATGCCACAAGAATTTCCCTGGATGTGAGTCCATGGTTACAGGAAGTGGAAAAACTGTAATTGTAAATAAAAGCAAAATATATTTTTTAACTAGTGAATGCAGAACTGTATGCTGTTGCTATTTTTAGTGAAAGGGCTAAAAGTTTCACTTTAAGGGCCCTTTACACAGGCTTTCTGATCAAGTCCGCCTGTCAGTTTTTCAAACGGACCTGATCAGACCCTCCAGTCTGCCCTATGGAGTGGCAGATGTCAGCAGACACATGTCCACAGACACCCGCCGCTACCTGAACTGATCCTGCCCACAAAATCCAGACGAATGGTGGTCCTATTTTCCATCCCTCTGGCGGATTGGATAGGATCAGATGACAGGCTGTCGGTTTCCATCGATTTCCCTATAGAGGCGAGCAGGGCTGTGTCCGTGTCCGCTCTGCACAGCGGAGCGGACAGGACCTGTCACCCGCCTGCTCACCAGGGATCAGTGGAGCGAGCAAGCGGAATACGCAAGACGAAGGTGCATGTGTGAAAGGGGGTCATTTTCATCCTAATACTCAGTAAGGTTGAAAATTAATATTAGAACCTTAGAACTCAACTAGATGTTTAATATGAACACAGACTAGCATGACAATTGTTTTAATAATAGTCCCAACTTTAGTATAGTTCCCTTACAGCTCTAATGTAGTTTCTTATCTGACAGAATTAAATGTCAGCTGACCCACTACTTTGAATGGAGAAAGAACCTACAGATCGAAAGGCATAGTCAAAGAAACAGCATGATGCAATGCATTGTATGAGATTAGTAATACAAGCAATATGAATAGAAAGTGGGGCAGAAGAGGGGTGGCGAGCAGTGCAACTTTTCTCAGTACTGTTTACAGTCAATGTAAACAGACAGATCCCTGTTCTGACAGGGGAGGAGAGGGAGATCTTCTGATCCTAGTGATTAGGAACAGCAATCTCTTTCCTCCTCCAGTCAGTTCCATCTCCCCACAGTTAGAAACACCTCACAGGGAACACATTTAACCCCTTGATCACCCCCTAGTGTTAACCCCTTCCCTGCCAGTGACATTTACACAGTTAAGCCCTGTACACGCGATCGGTCCATCCTATGAAAACGGTCTGATGGACCGTTTTCATCGGTTAACCAATGAAGCTGACTGATGATCAGTCATGCCTACACACCATCGGTTAAAAAAATGATCGTGTCAGAACGCGGTGACGTAAAACACAACGACGTGCTGAAAAAAAACGAAGTTCAATGCTTCCAAGCATGCGTCGACTTGAGTCTGAGACTGCGTGGATTTTTAACCGATGGACGTGCCTACAAACGATCGTTTTTTTCCATCAGTTAGGTATCCATCGGTTAAATTTAAAACAAGATTGCTTTTTTTTAACCTGTGGATAAATAACCGATGGGGCCCACACACGATCGGTTTGGACCGATGAAAACGGTCCATCAGACCGTTCTCATTGATTTAACCGATCGTGTGTATGTGGCCTAATCAGTGCATTTTTATAGCACTGGTCGCTGTATAAATGTCAGTGGTCAAAAAAAAGTGTCAAAAGTGTACGATCTGTCTGCCACAATGTCGCAGTCCCGCTAAAAATCGCAGATCGCCACCATTACTAGTAAAAATAATAATAATAATAAAAAAATGCCATAAATCCATACTATATTTTGTAGATGTCATAACCTTTGCGCAAACCAATCAATATACACTTATTGCGTGTTTTTGTTTACCAAAAATATGTAGAAGAATACATATTGGCCTAAACTGAGGAAGACATTTTTTTTTTTTTATATTTATTATAGCAAAAAGTAAAAAATATACCATAGTTAGTTTTTTTCAAAATTGTTGCTCTTTATTTGTTTATAGCGCAAAAAAAAAAAAAAAAAAAAGACGCATGGGGTAATTAAATACCACCAAAAGAAAGCTCTATTTGTGGGGAAAAAAGGACGTCAATTTTGTTTGGTTACCGTGTCGCACGACTGCGCAATTGTCAGTTAAAGTGACGCAGTGCCGAATCGCAAATAATGGACTGGTCGTCTTCCGGTCTGTAAGTGGTTAAGGCACTATTTAATCTCTTATGTAAAGATTTTCACAATAACCAAACGGCCTTTGTGGTCAGCTATCTTATGCACAATTACAGAACCAAGCTTCACCTTTTGCTATTCTACTTCTACTGCTATTCTACAGACAGAAATATTTTAAGAGGTGAACATGTAGATGTAAAGAGATACTTAGGATTCTCACTACAGTATAATGGTGAGCAGCTGTGAGAGTTGTACTTGTCTTGCGTGAGAAAAGACCTGCCACCTGATAGGAGGTTGCCATGACAGAAGGTAATTTAGCCAGCCACTTTGAAAGTGGTCAGATGAAAGGGATTACATGAACTATGCAAGGCTGTACAACCCTGTCTTTTAGAGACAATTGGGTTATACTGCCACCCACAGGAGGAATTGGAAAGCCTGGTATAACACCTCCCATCATTCTGCAGTTCATTTTTCTTAAATTAGCAGAGAGCTTCAGTGAAACCTAAAGCCCCGGTGGAGGGAAGGCCCCCCTTTCCTTTACCTACACATTGCTATAGGGAAATACAAGACTATGGGTCACTTGCTGTGTCCTGGACGGGGGGCAGGCCATGTCCCAGCAGGCTGTTGTGTCAGTTTAGAGTCTTGTCACTTATGCAGATAGCAGAGAGAGGAGAAATCAGGAAAAAATGACACTCGATGCTTTAGATTCAGGCTAGTACACATTATAGAAGGATGTGCTTTGTTCACTTTTCTTGTGTGAGGTTTGGAACCACTTTAAAAGAGAAGGTAGGGCCAAAGCTCAAAATGTTTCTGATACACTTCTTCCTCGAACCTGTGTGCATTTTGGTAAATGTCAACTTGGTGAATTTTTAGACAGCTTCATAGAGGACATCGGGCCAGATCCTCAAAAGGGATACGCCGGCGTAACGGCTGTTACGCCGTCGTATCCCTGTTTCTAACTATGGAACTGATCCACAGAATCAGTTTTCCATAGTTAGGCAGAAGATCCGACATGTTTAAGGGACTTACACTGCCGGATCTTAGGATGCAGTACCGCATCCACCGCTGGGGGCATTTCGTGTCGAAATGCCGCCTCGGGTATGCAAATTAGCACTTACGGAGATCCACGAAGCTTTTACGCTTCGTTTTTTCTCCGTAAGTTTTAGTTTGCAAACGCAAAATTAGGGCTGCTTTTACAAAGTGTAAACTGTTTACACCTTGTAAAAACAGACCCTTCTGTCAAGCGACGCGATTTTTTTTTTGTTTTGAATTTTTTTTTTTCGCCGTATCTTTTTTTTTCCCGCCGCAACTTTATTGACCCGTCGCAATCCACAAAGCTCGGCGTAACGTAATCTCGCGCTATGCACGTCGGGAAAATGACGTCACGAGCATGCGCAGTACGGCCGGCGCGGGAGCGCGCCTAATTTAAATGGGAATCGCCCCCATGAAAAGAGGAACGCCTTGCGCCGGCGGAATTTAAGTTACACAGCCAAAAATTTCTAGGTAAGTGCTTTGTGGATCGGGCACTTAGGTAGAAATTTTAAGGCAGTGTAACTTAAATGGGAAAAATTAAGTTACGCCGGATCTTTGTGGATTACCCCCATCATTACTAATTTTCCCAGCAGAAGAAGCCTAGGTCTTAACCTGGGAAGACTCCTTCTACCTCTGGACCCAAAAATAGTTAATTGTATTTCTCTCAAGCATCACACTCCAAGGCTAAACACAAACCAGTGACCCAGTTCATTTGCACACCATGGGCCTCTAAACCTCCTAAACCTGCAGACATGTACTCTTCAGTATGAAGGGACACCCTCACTTTTCAAAGTGGGGGGATGTTTGCTGGTCTTTGCTGACTCCTGGTCAGAACACATCTCGGAAGCCTTTTCAAAGGTTACAAACTATTCTGATCTAGGCCTTTGCCACTCTTTATGTTCAAATTTCCTGTGTCTCTTCCCAGGCTAGCGAGTCTCCATGCTGCTCTAGCATATCTTTTTAACCATGGAGTCATTGCTATTATTCCCACAGTAGAAAGGTTTCAAGGTTATTACTCAAACCCTTTTGCTAGTCTAAAAGGGGACAACCCCCCCCATCTAGGATCTGAAGCCTTAAAAGTCTAAATCCAAAAATTTTGCATGGAATCCACCAGATCTGTCATAGCATCCCTCCATCAGGTAAACATTCTAACCTATGTTGTTTTCAAGACTTCTTACTTGCATGTCTACATTTTTCTGGTGCCTCAGTGTCAAGCCCTGTACACAGGGCCCAGAATCTCGTCAGGGAAAAAGCATCCTTTCCTGAAAAGATTCTTGGCAAGATTCTATTGCCGGTAGAGTGTACATACACTCAATTCAAAAGAACCACCGTTCTTTTGAATGGCACGAATGCAGTGACGTCATCAACTACGACGAGCATGTGCTCGTCACATTTGATGCCGTTGCCGCCATCTTGCTACACCCTACTTATGCCTTGGAAGCTACCGTGCATACGTCAAAGTCATTTCGAGCATGCGCGGGTTTCCACGGCGACAGGTAAGTATACTAACGCTCGGGTTTCTCGGCAGGAAAACGCTGCCGAGAATCACGACGGGAAGATAGAGAGCAGGTTCTCTATTTTTCTTGTCTAGATTCTGGGCAGTTTTCTTGACGAGAAACCTCAAAGCCTCGTACACATGCACGGTTTACTCGGCAAGAAAGCTCTGCCAGCAGTTTTATTGCTGGTTCTTGCCGAGAAAAACGATTGTGTGTACGAGGCTTTACTTCAGTTTTTCTGTGGGCATACTGTTTTACCAGTTTGTAACCCTTCCATTTGGTCGGTCTCCTGAGTTTCACAAAGGTATTGGCAGCAGTACTAGCCTGACTACACTCCCAGGGCATTTCTGTTTAAGGATGCCACCTGCACAATCTCTTTTTGAGGGAACAGTTGGCTCAAACTCTGTCTGATAATATGATGTGGACAGTTCAGACTCTAAAAAAGGTTTAGTTGGATCTTGGACCTTCAGAAATTGGTGCTGGATCTGACACATTGCTTGGAGAATGTCAGTCTCATTCTACACATGACTCAGGCCAGGATCTTCCTTCCCCAGGAAAAACTTCTGACTCATTGATCCAAGACTTGGACTTTACAGTCCAGTAGCTGTCCAACTCGGTGATTCTGCATGAGAGATCTGGCTTAAAGGTAGCCTCCTTGGAGGCAGTTATTTTTGCTTTGTTACAATTTCAGGCTTCCTACAGCACAAGATTTTGTCATCTTTAGACAAATAGGTTCAGTATCTGGACAAGCCAATTCACCTGACACTGAGAGCCAGGTTATCTCTAGCCCATTGGCTTGTAAATCCAGCACTGTAGTTGGGTAAATCCTTCCTTCTACCGACTTGAAAGATCCTAACAAAGGATGCTAGCTTGAAGAGCTGGGGAGGAGTCCTAAACACATTGTCTGTGCAGTGAACTTGGTACTCATCCCCTAAACAACATTCTGGAGCTCTAAGTGATTTGGTTGTCCCTACAATGCTGGGTGCACCAACTGATAGGGCATTCATTTATTATCTAGTCAGACAATGCCATGGCATGGGGTACATCAACCACCAGGGAGGAACAAAAAGTCTTTCTTCAGCAGAAGAGGTAGGAGGGATTTTTATAACAGACATAATTTCATGTTATAGTCTTGTCTACCATTCACATTCCAGGTGTGGACATGTGGAAGGAGACTGTCATAATTGGACAGCACCTGGACCCATGGGAATAGTCCATATACCCTTAAAGCCCTGTACACACGATCGGTTTGCCCGATGAAAACAGACCGATAGACTGTTTTTATCGGACAAACCGATTGTGTGTGTGGGCCCCATTGGTTTTATTTCCATCGGTGTAAAAAAATAGAACATGTTTTAAATTTTTCCTATGGATAAAAAAACGATAGAAAAATCCTATCGTCTGTGTGGAAGTCCATTGGACAAAAATCCACACATGCTCAGAATCAAGTCGACGCATGCTCGAAAGCATTGAACTTCATTTTTTTCGGCTCGTCGTAGTGTTGTACGTCACCGCGTTTTGGCACGATCGGATTTTTGACTGATGGTGTGTAGGCAAGACTGAAAAAATCCATTGGATTAGATTCCATCAGATATCCGATCGTGTGTACAGGGCTTTAGTGTTTCAGGACCTGTGTCATAGATTTGGGACATCAGATATAGACCTACCTGAATCTCTGTCAGATGTAGTGGATGCTCTAGTGGCCCTGGAATAGTTCATATACCCTTCAGTGTTTCAGGACCTGTGTCATAGATTTGGGACACTAGATATAGACCTCCCTGCCTCTGTCATATGTAGTGGATGCTCTAGTGGCCCTGTGGTATCAGTACAGCCCAATCTATGTCTTTCTTCCCCTGAAACTTCTTTGTCATCTACTCCGCAAGATTGGGATGGAGGTAATTATGTGATTCTCATTCTTTTGAAGTGGCCCAGATAGATATACAGTACATTTCTGAACAGACACTCCCTGGGCTTTCGTGACTTCTTATCCTAAAGACCAGTTGAAGCCCAGGTCTTGGGTGACAGGGGCCTCTCTAATTTGGTAAGTCCCATAATTCCAATGCTTTTAAAAGCTAGGAATGCTACTTCCCGCAAGGTTTCCAATTGCACACGAAAGGTTAATTTTGCCTGGTGCGAGGAAAGAAAACTTTATTCTAGAAACTACTCTATGGGACATATCTTGACCTTTCTGCAATCAAACTTGGATCAGCATTTGACCCTAAGTGCCATTGAAGTGAAAATGTTGGTCCTTGGGATCCTGTTCCCACGAGTGCTAACCTCCCATTTGTTAAGACCTTTGCAGGATTTCTCTCATGTAGTCCCTTATGTTTAGCCACCTGTAACTCCATGGGATTTGAATATGGTTCTCTCAGCTGTTTAAAACCTCCTTTTCAACCTATCAGAGATATTCCTCTTTCCTAGTCTCACCCAAAAGGTTACCTCCATGTGTTTTATGCCGCGTACAGACGAGCATACATGTACGATGAAACCGGTCCGCCGGACCGTTTTCACCGTACATGTATGCCCGGGGATTTCTGTATGGTGGCTGTACTCACCATCATACAGAAATCCGCGCGTAAACAATACGTGGGGCGTGTCCGCGCCGTCGCCGCGACGATGACGCGGCGACGTGGGCGGGCCTGCCAGTTAAATGCTTCCACGCATGCGTTGAAGTCATTCGACGCATGCAAGGGATGGCGGGCGCTCGGACATGTATGGTAGGTCTGTACAGACGACCGAACATGTCCGAGGGGACAGGATTCCAGCGGGCTGTTTTAAAACAAGCCCGGAAATATTTGCCCGCTGGGAAAAGGCCCGGCGGGCAAATATTTGCTGGAATCCTGCCCGCTCGGGCCTACACACGACCGAACATGTATGCTGAAACTGGTCCGCGGACCAGTTTCAGCAGACATGTTCGGTCGTCTGTACAGGGCCTTACAGCCTTGTGTTTTAAAGAACCCTATTTGGTCCTGCACAAGGACAAGGTGGTATTGAGTCTTTAAACTTCCTTTCTTATCCAGCTGAAGTAAAGGTGATATCTGCCAAGACATTGTTCTTTTGTGTCTCTGTCCAGCTCCAGTACAATAAACGGAAATTTCCCTTCATTGTCTAGAAGTAGTTTGTTCTTCAGCTTACTATTCAGCTACTGCTGCCAATAGAAAAACTAACCCTGTGCCTTTAAGGACAAGGTTCTGTCAAGGCACACTCTACTATGTGCTTCTTGGGCTTTTTTAAATCAGGCAACTGTTTCCCAAATTTCCAAGGTTACTGCTTGGTCTTCTTTTTACCAAATGGATGTTCAGTCCTCATATGAGACCAGCTTTGGGCTTAAAGCGGAAGTAAACCCATTCATTTAACAGTTTCAAAAAACAGTTACATTTCCGGCACATGCCGGGAATGTAACACTCCCATTGGCTGCGCTCTCAACCAAACTGTTAAATCATCCAATGGCTGGTGTCATAACTGATCACATGTGCAGCATCATGGCAGTTGTAGATCAAACCGAGGCCAAGATGGCCACTTCCTTGGCTGTAAATGATGGGAGGGTTTACTTCCACTTTAAGGTCTTTCAGATAGCTCTTTGAGCTGCAGGCTTTCCCCTGTTTTACTGATTTGTTGTATAGGTCTGATAATGTTTTGTTAATGTTGCACACCCCTCAACTGAACTGCTTTTGAACATCTCTATTGTCTCTAAATAACGGAATCCTGCGTCCCCTAATGAACAAGAAAGAAAACCGGTATTGTGAACTTGCCCTAAACTCCATTTGTTGTAATTCATTTGCTAGTATGATTGGTTCTACATGGCTGGCCAATGGCTTTTTGTTTGCCAGTGTCCAATCAGTGCCTTCCTGTAGGCGCCAGTATAATTTATAAGTCTCTGAATAACTGAATTCTATGTCCCTTAATGAATTCCAAGACATTGATTTAATGTTAATTACGAAAATTGTGTTATTTGTGGTTGTGGTTCAGTTTATGTTAAAGTTCCACTTAAAAAACTGTAATTCCTAATAAAGTTGAGCATTTTAACATTTTTGAAATTAGACCATGCATTAAAGCCGAAGTTCCAACCACATATATGATTTTTTTTAAAAGTCTGTCTCTTTATATCATATAATGGTTAATCAACATTGGTTAGTCTCGTAAATAGTGCCGCTTTAATTACTATTTTATTATAAAAGTTACCTTATATTATTTTTGCTCGGGCATTCCCATCTTAGTTGTGGGCAGGCAAAGCCCACAAGCATAAATGACCGGGATACGGTGCTGTTGTATTACCAGCATGCACCGCTCATTCTCTCGAATGCTGAGTAAGCACAGCAAGCGGCACAGAAAACTTCTCATGGTGCTATCACAACAGTTGCCCCGTTATGATGGCAACCAAGATGGCGCTGTGATCCGCCTTAAAACGCATCATTTCCTGTCTGGGAAAAAAGAGTTTTTCTAACAGTACTGCCCACTGACTCCTGGGAAATGATGACTCAAGATTCCCAGGAGCACAGGCCAGGGAGGAAGTGATGCGGAGCGCTGCGGACCCAGAATTGCCAGACTAGGAGCCACCACATAGCAACAGGGCATTTATGGTGAGTTAAAAAAAAATCACTCCAAATCTTTTTTAATACTAATAAAGGACTGTGAAAATTTTAAAATGTATTTCAGGGTGGAACTCCGCTTTAAGATGTCAATTATTTTATCATTTACTGACATTTTTTGCATATAATAGTTCTATAGTTTTACCTTTGCTTGACACTGAATATACCACAGAAATACTAAACACCGGAACTAATATTAATATTTTTCTTATGTGAAAGTCTAACAACTTATGGACTAAAATAGAATAATTATATGATGCAGTGGTGTGGGCAGGATCACAGTGCTTTCTTGCACATTTTTTAACCTTCTCCCCAAAACTTGCATTTGGGAAAATTTCCAATTTTCCTTAGAAGTGTATAGTAACAAAAATAAAAAAAGATGCATTCACATAAACTTATAGTTCAGTTTTTGCAATCATGATTGCAGCAGCTTTTCTGCTTTCAAGACTCATCAGATATGCAGACTGTATCTTATATAAGACTGTAGCCTGAGGGCCCCTTCACACAACATTTACATAGTTCCTGTGGTATGCTTAGCCTGAGCGCCAGTTACCACAGCTGGAACAGCTGTTAAGGTCGAGATGATTGATCTGCATAGTGAACTCAATGTCAGTAAACACTGACAGTTTTCTGACAGGACTGGAAGTTCATTCTACTTGTACCAGATTAGGCCAACCATATCACTGGTGGAAAGCAGGTATCTTCTACTACTGGTAGAGAACAGTGATGCTAGAAACAGGGCTTATTTTACTAGTCTGTGTCTTGTATAGAATTAACTTTTGCATATAATACATTTTTATTTATTAAAGAACTGCAGGTCGTGTGCAAGCACTGAATGCATATGAACAGTTTTTAGTCAATTGTTGCTTTATTACTTTTATAATTCTACATGATGTATATTGTGCCAGCTCATAAGAGCTTACAATCTAATAACTTTAAAAAAAATAAAGCAAAAGCAACCAGTAGTAATCCTAGGGACTTGGGCCCGGATTCACGTAGAGTGGCGCATCTTTAGAGCGGCGTAGCGCATCTCATATGCGCTACGCCGACGTAACTCTAAGAGGCAAGAGCAGCATTCACACTCGCTCCCTACGTTGCGCCAGCGTAACGTAAATTGGCCGGCGTAAGCCTGCCTAATTCAAAGTAGGAAGGAAGTGGGCTTGATCCATTTAAATGAACCGTGACCCCATGCAAATGAATGGCCGAACGAACGGCGCATGCGCCGTCCCGTGGGCGCTTCCCAGTGCGCATGCTCAGAATCACGTCGGACCTAACACGTAAGATACGTCGAATCACTGAACGTAACCTACGCCCAGCCCTATTCATGTAGTCCTACGTAAACAACGTAAAATACGACGGCTGTTCCGTCGTCCATACCTTTGCATGGGATGCGCCTCCTATAGGTGGAATAACTTTACGCCGGACGTACGCCTTTAAGTTCCTCTTGCCACCCAGGCTTGCCTTTGAACATGCCTGTGTTCCGTCAGATATGGCGACCCGTCAGAATAGGTAACAGAAGTGACGTTTCGTCGCCGCAATCTTGCTACACCCCGCACTCCTCCAAAGGAATGATACACAGAGGGGGGGCCAGGCGGACATCTTGTTACACCAACTGGATTTTTGCATTGGCATCTCACAGGTTTGGTAATGTGACAGAAAACTGCTGCTTTTATAATTCAACATCTAAACAGTCCAATGGAACTCTAAATCATGTATGTCACCTTATATACTCCGTTTCCTGTTAAAAATAACTGTGAAATGAAAACTACGGTGGGTGTAACAAGAAGTCCGCTCACCCCTTCTCAGTGTATCATTACTATAGGGGAGTTCGGGGTGTAGCAAGATGGCTGCGACGGAACATCTCTTCCGTTAACAATTCTGATGGGTCACAATATGTGATGGAACACCTGCCTTTCTTTATCACCTTTACATGGGGTATGATAGGATTAGTTGTTTAATGAGGAAAGATAAAATTGTGTATTCTCTTAAAGTGGAATTTCAGCTTAATCCTAGATACTCTTAAAACTGTTCCTTCCACCTCCTAACACCTATGCTTACTAACCTGTGTAAGAAAGATGTATATACTATTGTCAGACTGCTCTGGTCTGGTCAAGTGATCCCGCTCCCCTGTGTCAGCCAGCGTGGCTTTAGGGGAGAAGAGAGAGCGGCAACAATGGATGGGCCTTTGGGAGTGACATCGTTTCAGACTTTACCAGCCAATGTCAGAGCACTCTCTCCTCTCCCCTGCAATTGCACACCAGGCCGTAGTGAGCTGAAAATAGGTATGTATCTACATTTTCTTACACAGGTTAATAAGCATAGGTATTAGGAGGGGATGGACATACAGTTTTAAAACTAGTAAGAGTTAGGCTGGAATTCCACTTTAAAGTGGAGTTCCACCCACAAGTGGAACGTCCGCTCATCTGTCTCCCCCATTCCGGTGCCACATTTGACACCTTTTGGGGGGAGATGTTACCTGTTTTTGACAAGTACCCTGTACCCTCTACCACCGGGCCTCGAACCGGTGAGGTACGCCAGAAATTTGTCTCCCTCCTCCTTTCCCCTACCGCCGGGCCAGTAATAGAGCACAGTGCGCTTCGCGCATTGCGCAGTATGGACCCGGCTGTGAAGCCACAATGGAAACATCAGCTGCAGTGTCGACATCGCTGGACTCCAGGACAGGTAATTTTTGAACTTTGAAGGGGTGGGCGGAACTCAACTTTAAGCTCACAAGAATTGATAAGGACACTGCATTTCAGGCAAGATCAACAGGTACCTACTGTCCTTGCTGAAAATGGGCCAAATTCACGTACAGCGGGCGCAATTTTACGTAACCGGTTTACGTTACACCGCCGCAATTTTTCCGATTTAGTGCCCGATCCACAAAGCACTTACCTGGAAATTTGTGGCGGTGTATTGTAAACAGGTCCGGCGCAAGGCGGTCCAATTCAAATGGGGCGGGTACCATTTAAATTAGGCGCGCTCTCGCGCCAGACGTACTGCGCATGCTCCCGTCGCAAATTTCCCGACGTGCTTTGCGCGAAATTACGACGCGCCAACGTTTTGTGAATCGCGACGTGAAAAAAGATTTACGCCGGGAAAAATAAAAGATTTAAAAAAAAATCAAAAGCGACGCGGGAAAGACAGGCATACTTTAACATGGTGGAGTACTTTTACACCATGTTAAAGGTGCCCTATCTTTGCGACGGAAATCTAACACTCGCGACGACGTAACGATGGCAAAAATCTTTGTGGATCGCCGTAACTCCTAATTTGCATACCCGACGCTGGTTTACGACGCAAACTCCCCCCAGCGGCGGCCGTGGTACTGCATCCTAAGATCCGACAGTGTAAGTCCATTACACCTGTCGGATATTCTGCCTATCTATGCGTAACTGATTCTATGAATCAGTCGCATAGTTAGAAACAGAGATACGACAGCGTATCAGGAGATACGCCGTCGTATCTCTTTTGTGAATCTGGCCCATAGTTCTTAGCCTGAAAAATAAGACTAGTACAGCCAACGTATCCAAATACTGGTAAGCTGCAATATGACTATGCATATAGCTTATAGGACAATCAGTTTAATAAAAACCTGTCTGAAGAATAGACACAGCTTTTACTATTGGTTATTGTAGTGTCTTTTGTCACCTTTGCTTACAATCTCTATGGCAACCTCTGTAGACTTTGTATTGTCAGTAATACTTTACACACGCCAGGAAAGATTGAGCCACATGTTGGCACATCCAGTAAAATTTATTGCGCACACATAAAGGATCCCTATTTTTAAGCCCCGTAGTGGGTAGAAAGCATCAGAATGGGACTTCAATGGGGAGGGTTTGTCTGTGTGTGTTGCTTGTCCCTTTTGTGTACTCATTAAATCTTACTGGATGTTTTAACATCACTGCAGTGTGACCCAATCTTTCCTGGTGTGTATGGAGCAGAAGTGGACTCCTGGGCTCCAGCAACCGGCTGCATTGTGGAATGGAGGAATGTCAGGGGATGCTTTAGAGCAGTGGCACATATACTGTATCTGGATCATCTACTGTAACTGTCAATAATACCTTGTTAGAGTTCCATTGGGTTGCTGTAATCTACCATTTCCAAGCATTTTCAGTTATGGTACAGTGAACGGTGCCTTTTTCTGCCAAAGGGAGGATCATTACTCAAACAAATAGTAATGATTGACTGGGAAAGACCACATGACCAGCATGATGGTGTTTGTCATGTAGGAAGTGTAGGATAAACATATTTTTTCTTCTTTGTTTTAGAACATATCTTACTGTAGTGTTGATCATAGTAAATTTACTTTTTATTGCTTTTCTTACTGACATTATAACTGTATTAACCCAGATAGCAAGCAATTGAGCTGCAAGTTTGAAAATGACTTGCTAACCTATTGTTATGCCTTATACACAGGATCGAAATTTCCCATGAAGAAAAGTCAGATGGAATTTTTTCATTGGATATTCCGACCGTGTGTGGGCCCCATCGGACTTTTTTCCGTCGGAGTTTAGAAATAGAACATGTTTTATTTTTTTCCGGAAGTTCCGATTGTCTGTGTGAAACTCCGACGGAGAAAAAAAACACGCATGCTCAGAATAAAGTCGACGCATGCTCGGAAGCATTGAACTTCATTTTTCTCGGCTCGTCGTAGTGTTTTACGTCACCGCATTTTAGACGGTCGGAATTTGGTCTGACAGTGTGTATGCAAGATAGCTTGAACGGAATTCCGACGGAAAATTCCATCGAATTTTATCCCATCAGAAATTCCGATCGTGTGTACAGGGCATTAGACTTGCCAAGCTTCACAAGTTTGTTGCACAATTGCAGCAAGTCCGAATTTCATGAGTCCAGATCAACTTTCTTTGCAAACATTCTGCAAGTCTGCTACAAGTTCTGGTTCAGTTATGTTGTGCAATAGTCATCCCACCACAGGGGTCACTGTGACTTGCAGAGCTCTTACTGTAGACTCACCACTGCAACTTTTCTCTTGCTAAAGACTTGCCACGCAAATGTGCACCAAATTAACAAGACTTACAATTCAACACTGCCAAAAATTTGTAGAAAGTTATCCTGGCTATATGGGAACATTATACTTTTATTCTAATTTCAAGTGTAGATGTTTTAACGTTGAATATGAATGGTTGTGTACCGTATTTTCTGGCGTATAAGACGACCTTTTGGATGCAAAAAAATGCATCCAAAGTCGGGGGTCGTCTTACGCTGGATCTGTCTCCGTCAGGCTGCGGACATCCATGTTTCAGGCTGCGGGCATCCATGATTCAAAAGCCGCGCCTCCTCCTCAGACTGCTTCGTGATAGGCGGAACACTCATTTTCCCAGCAGGGCCTCTGTTCAGTGTTCCGCCTATCCCGGATGCCTTCTCATCCCCGGACGAGAGGACGTCCATGATAGGCGGAACACTGAACAGAGGCACCGCTGGGAAAGTAAGTGTTCCGCCTATCACAGAACAGTCTGAGGAGGAGGCGCGACTTTTGAATCATGGATGCCCGCAGCCTGAAACATGGATGTCCGCAGCAAAAAAATAAGATAGGGAGATCGTCTTGGCCGGCACAGTAGAGGCATGTAATGGACAGTGGAGGCATGGAATGGCACAGTGGGGGCATGGAATGGCACAGTGGAGGCATGGAATGGCACAGTGGAGGCATGGAATGGCACAGTGGGGGCATGGAATGGCACAGTGGAGGCATGGAATGGCACAGTGGGGGCATGGAATGGCACAGTGGGGGCATGTAAAGGCACAGTGGGGGCATGGAATGGCACGGCACAGTGGGGCATGTAATGGCATGGCACAGTGGGGCATGTAATGGAATGGCACAGTGGGGCATGTAATGGAATGGCACAGTGGGGCATGTAATGGAATGGCAGAGTGGGGCATGTAATGGAATGGTACAGTGATGCATGTAATGTAATGTAATGGAGATTTGGAAAATGCCTGTTTCTGTAAGCGGTTGTTCCTGTCAGCGGTTGTTCTGGCTACCCCTGAGCTTCCAGACAGACTAGTAGGAAGGGGGTAGTCTTATACGGTGAGTATATCCCAAAACCAAAAATTTTCCTGGAAAAATAGGGGGTCGTCTTATACGCACAGTCGTCTTATACTCCGGCAAATACGGTACATACTTTTTGCAGATGGTAAATATCAATGTGAGTTAAGGGAACGGAAAGTGCCCTGCTAAATATGTAGTAATTTCCCACCCATGTTATATAGGGCACCTTATTGCACAGGATAGCATTGCAGGTGGCAGGTCCTTACTCAGCAAAAGAGTAGTGTGTCTACAGTACATGCATTACCATATTTGCCACCATATGACAATGCTCAATGAAACACATGATGCAAAGACATAGATGTGACACATACATGGGCTAATTTAAACATAGTCTGTTAATGTGGTGAAAATGACTCCCAAGGCCAACTGATAGCTATATACAAACGCTAGGTGATAGATATGGTTGTGAAATGTCTGTATCCATAATAAACATTCTGCTCTTTCTTGATCTTTTAACTTTGGCCATGCCAACCAGCCCTTTGCACTCAGCTAAAGTAGATTGATCTGCTCAGGTAGTGGCTCCTTCAATTTTTGTAGCTGTAATCTTAGGTTACATTTTCTTCTGTGATGAAAAATTGTGTAGTTGAACATCAATGATTAGTATTCTCATTCTGTTTTTGCCTAAGGCTCTGTTCATAGTTGTGCATTTTGGTGCTGCTAAATGCATTTTAAGCTCCACAGAAAATGTACAATGATAGCTATGCACAGTGTGCGCACTGTCATTTAACATATTGGTGCATATTTCTTTATGAATTTTATGATCAGATTCATATGCATTAATCACACCTAAAATGCATAAGTGTCAACTAAGCCTTATTAGACTGAAGTATACATAAAACTGAAGGATGAATCCTATTCAGGCACATTTACTCTGTCAAATAATTATTCCTAAACTAATACCTGGTGTTCCTGCCAGTCCCCCTGCTTCCCTATTTCAAATCCATCTCATTCAGAGTGGTCAGTTTTCTGGCTGTGCTGGGAGCATGTCCTAACACCCCCCCCCCCCATTGCACAGCCTTTTACTGGGAAGTTTAGTGTACGCTGTTTCTCCACCCCCAGCTCTCTAAGCTCCTTATGCAGATAAGAACAGATATCATGTTATCATTTATAAAAGAAAATAAGAAAATGTATTTATAATGTATTTTATATCTATAAACAAATGTTTTATATTTCTATTTTAAACTGAATGGGTTGTTTTACAAGGTACAGTACAGACCAAAAGTTTGGACACACCTTCTCATTCAAAGAGTTTTCTTTATTTTCATGACTATGAAAATTGTAGATTCACACTGAAGGCATCAAAACTATGAATGAACACATGTGGAATTATACATAACAAAAAAGTGTGAAACAACTGAAAATATATTTCATATTCTAGGTTCTTCAAAGTAGCCACCTTTTGCAGCAGACACATCTCTAGAACTGTTAAGAGGAGACTGTGTGAATCAGGCCTTCATGGTAGAATATCTGCTATGAAAACCACTGCTAAAGAAAGGAAACAAGCAGAAGAGACTTGTTTGGGCTAAAGAACACAAGGAATGGACATTAGACCAGTGGAAATCTGTGCTTTGGTCTGATGAGTCCAAACTTGAGATCTTTGAGATCTTTGGTTCCAACCCCGACTCTACATGCCTGGTTCGCACTGTGAAGCATGGAGGAGGAGGTGTGATGGTGTGGGGGTGCTTTGCTGGTGACACTGTAGAGGATTTATTCAAAATTGAAGGCATACTGAACCAGCATGGCTACCACAGCATCTTGCAGCGGCATGCTATTCCATCCGGTTTGCGTTTAGTTGGACCATCATTTATTTTTCAACAGGACAATGATCCCAAACACACCTCCAGGCTGTGTAAGGGCTATTTGACCAAGAAGGATAGTGATGGGGTGCTGCGCCAGGCGACTACCTCTTGAAGCTCATCAAGAGAATGCCAAGAGTGTGCCAAGCAGTAATCAAAGCAAAAGGTGGCTACTTTGAAGAACCTAGAATATGAAATATATTTTCAGTTGTTTCACACTTTTTTGTTATTTATAATTCCACATGTGTTCATTCATAGTTTTGATGCCTTCAGTGTGAATCTACAATTTTCATAGTCATGAAAATAAAGAAAACTCTTTGAATGAGAAGGTGTGTCCAAAGTTTTGGTCTGTACTGTATATGTTCACATACTGTATATGTTCACATAAATTCTGCCCTTTGCGACTTTCTGTTTTCAGGGTGGCACTGCTGTCTTTGTATGCCCTGCATGTTTCAGCAGGATTGCCCCCCTAAATTGCTGCAGACTACAAGAGGAAATGCTGAAGCAACGAGTACCAACATGTCCTTTATCATCAGTCTCTGATGAGATTGTGGAACTCCTCCATTCAGAACCAGCCACCACTTGTACAAATGACAGTGGATCCCCGAGGGCCTCAAACCACTGGCAATCAGGCCTATTTTTAGCGGTCTTGAGGATGGCATTTCACAGTCTCAGCAGGGATTCATAATACAGGATGTGTTGGCGCTCATTACATTGACATGTCACCTTAAAGTACACTGTGGGTACATGCAATTAGAGGAAAACAATGCTGCTACTGCATGCATGCATAGAAAGGCAACGTTGTCATCGTTAGACAGGAAGTATTGGGTGAAAGTAAAAAGACCTGAAAGACTTTTCATGCCTAAAGGAAAATAACATTTTAAAATGGGCTAGAAAGGCTTCAAAAATATTTTACACAGTTTCCTTCATACAAATTTCACTAAAATAAACTGGTCACAGAGAGAAGCTGTGTGTAACCTCTAAATAACTATATACATTTTTAGCTTGATTTATGGCACCCCAGAGGCCTAAGTGCATTAAAGAAGTGTTAAAAACCAGAAACAAGTTCTTACTCAGAGTGAAGTCCAAATCAGAAGTCTGTTTACATTTTTATAAGATAAAAGTTTGGCAACTTTTCAGCATAAAGATTCCAAGACCTTAAGACCTCACATTTTCATTCTTCTAAAAAGACTATTTGGCAATTGTTTCAGGTTTGAAAGCTTTTTCTTTATGAGAAGAATAGCTGACTATTTGATAAGTGGATCTTTTGGTTTGTATTTTCAAGTGGTGAAAAATGTGCAATATGGAGTACATTCTTTTTTTTTTTTGGATTGCATTGTGCAACAGTTGGACTATATGTGGGTAGTTCTTCCATAACATAAGTACTATTTCACATATTTATAGGCATCTGAAAAATTGTGCTAAATGTTAACGGAGTACTGTTCATTACAGCTATTAAATAATAGCAGATAGTGTCAGGCCCCATACACACGATAGAATCTATCCGCAGATAAATCCGTGCAAACGGGTTTCAGCGGATAGATTCTATGGTGTGTACACTCCGTGGGATATTTATCCGCAGATAAATCTCCCCTGGGATGGATTTCCAGCAGATGGATATTTGCTGACATGCTCAACAAATCCATCTGCTGGAATCCATTCCAACGGATGGATCCGCTCGTCTGTACAGACTTACCGGATCCATCCGTCTAAAGGGATTCCCCGCACGCGTCGTAATGACTTGACGCATGCGTGGAATTCCTTATATGACAGCGTCGCGCCCGTCGCCGCGTCATAATAGCGGCGACGGCGCGACACGTCATCGGCAGAGGATTTCAGCGCGGATTTCAATGCGATGGTGTGTACACGCCATCGCATAGAAATCCTCTGAAATCTTTGAGAGGATTTATCCGCGGATACGGTCCGCTGGACCGTATCTGCGGATAAATCCTCTCGTGTGTATGGGGCCTCAGCCTATGGGCATTCAGCAACACTAGGAGGCCTTTGCCAGAAGAAATTTGGATTCAATGTAGTGAACAATTGAGGGATAAGTATAGTTGATTTCATTGACATATTTAAAGGAACACTAAGCCCAGGTTCACACTGGGTGCGATTTCATTCGATTTGAGATGCGATTTCACATGTGAAATCGCATCTCAAATGCCTCCAATTGTCGGCAATGGCGCCGTCCTAATCGGTGCGACGCCGCATCTGCGGCGCTGCACCGATTTCAAAAAGTAGTTCTTGTACTACTTTTTGCGATTTCGGGCCGCGATTTACATAGACATCTGTGCAGAAACCTGCACAGATGTCTCTTAAATCGCGGCCGAAATCGGGACTGCCGGCGGGAGTGAAATCGTGCGAGTTCAGCTGAACTCGCACGGCTTCACTCCCGCAGCCCAGTGTGAACCAGGGCTAAAGGAATTTAAAAAAAAATAACAAACACTGTGCAGCTCGTTTTTCACAGAGTGGCCCCTATCCACGTCTTCTGGGGTCCCTCGGCGGCTATCTTTCATCCTCTCCGCAAGAACTCCACACAATCATGCGAGGGAGCTCGCATTGTGTGGAGTCCTTGTGGGCGCGCTCCCATGATACAGCCAACGACCATAGCTGCCGACTGTATCACTCGGCCCCGCCCCCCCGCGCACCGCGTCATTGGTTGTGATTGACAGCAGCGCAAGCCAATGGCTGCGCTGCCTTCAATCAGCCAATGAATGAGCCGGGAAGCCGGCCAAGATGCCAGCGCGTTCATGGCGCGGGACTTTCGAGGGGTCAGGTAAGTAAACAGGGGGGCTTGGGAGGCCGGTGTTGCCGAAAGTTTTTTCACCTTAATGCATTCTAAACGTTTACCTTTACAACACCTTTCAGGCACAAAAACTGTATCTGAAATATATTCCTCACTAGCCAAAGAGGATATAAATATACTTTGTACCAACTGCTGTGTTGGGTGACCAAATAGGCAGAGTAGGCACTGGCCTGTGGGCACCATGCTGTCTAAGGGTCTGTGACAACAGATCAAAATAATATTGATTTGATCTGGAAAGAAAATGATAACAAAGCTTTCTTACATTTTTTATAAAAGATAGAAAATATGAATTAACTCAAAGTAACAAAAACGTTACGCTAAAGGATATATAGAATAAAATGCTATACAGTAAAACCTTGGTTTGAGAGTAACTCCACGCCAAAATAAAATTGGTGTGGGGTCCTCCCCAAAATCCATACCAGACCCTTATCCGAGCATGCAGCCTGGCAGTTCAGGATGGGGGGGGAGCGAGAAAATGTGACTGGCAGGGAAGGGGTTAACACTAGGGGGTGCTGAAGGGGTTAAAATGTTCCCTAAAGTACTTTCTAACTGTAGGGGGAGGGGACTCACAAGGGGAGGAGACCGATGTGTGTTCCTCTGTACTGGGAACACAGCATTGGTCTCCTCACCTCTGACAGGAGGTGGATCTGTGTGTTTACACACACACAGATCCACACTCCTGCCGTGATCACTGGCAATCGCGAGTGCCCTGCGGCAATCGCGGCCACTGGCACGCGCGCCGGGTCACGAGTGGTGCCGCGGGCGCGCGCGCCCTAGATCGCCGGGAACAAAGGACGTCATATGATGTCCACCCGGATCGAGGGAGGGTTCCTGCCCACGTCATTTTACAATGCACCGGTAAGGAAGGGGTTAACAAGGGGCCCCCCAGATCCTGGGTCCTCCCCATGTAAATGGGTATCGGGTACATTGTAGTGTCAACAAGTAAAAACCACAAGAGACAGTTTTGACAATTTGTTGACATCAGAAGGAGGCGGGGTCACTTGGTTACGTTACCGGGTGGCCCCGTCCTTGCCTATATAACAGCTGTCACAGCCAAGAAACAGCAGTTACTGAAAGACCTCCCATTGAGGCGGAGCTTTTAATTTTTTTCTATTTTTCGGGTCCATCTGTGGGCGTGATTAACGGTGGATGTACATTGCGGGACACTTTTTTTTAAAAGGAATTTTCAAAAACTGTTTTTAGTTTTGACACTTTTTTTGGTGAATGGGTAGGGATACAACTACTCGATACCCATTCACATAGAGGGGGGGCAGGATCTTGGGGCCCCCTATTTAAAGGGGGCTTCCAGATTCCGATAAGCCCCCGGCCACCAGACCCCAACAACCACAGGCTAGGACGGTTAGGAAGAGGCCCTTGTTACCATCAACATGGGGACAAGGTGCTTTGGGGGGTACCCTAAAGCACTCTCCCCAGGTTGAGGGCAAGCGGCCTGATATGGTTCAGGAGGGGGGGTACTGGCTAGTCCAATCCCTTTCCTGGCCTGCCAGGCTGCATGCTTGGATAAGGGTCTGGTATGGATTTTGGGGGGACCTGATGATGGGATTTGCGTATGAAAGGGCCATTGTGGCTCTTTTATAAGCAAATCCCACCTCCAGCTCATTCATGTACAAAGCGGTTCCTGTCACATCCACACCTGATGCAAAGACTTCCCTCTACCACTGCATGTCAGGTCTCCAGCATCTAGTGAGTGACATTACTTGGAAGGGGTCTCAGGGCCGATCCTAGGCAGGGTGCGCAGGGTGCTCCGCACCCAGGCGCCACAGAGGTGGGGGCGCCGAAGCTCCAGAGTGCTCCCCTCTCTCCTTCTTGTCTGTGTCCAGAGGCTGAGCGCATGTAGCGGGTGCTGTGGTTCCCCATCCCGCTTGCTCTCTCCGCTGGCAACTGCCAAGAGCGCATACCTCCCGCTGTCCCCGGAATTCGGGCTGGGTACCGCAGCGGAGCCTAGTAACGGAACACGGTGGAGCAGTCTCTTGTCTGAGCTGCCCCCTCTGAGTGTGTCGGCTCTTCTCCCATAGGCGGTGTGATGAGAGGCTTCAGGGTTGGCCGGAGATGCTGCCAATCATCCCGTGCACTCCCAGAAATGCTCTCCGAGTGCCACCCTTCTAGTAATGTCTGGGGGCTCTTTCTAACAGACTCTCTAACAGAAGGCCTCTCTGTGTGCATTAGAGAGACCCCCCTCCAGGTCCCATTAGTGTACTAATTGTCTTTATTGTTAAAATATCATGGGAGGATCCCAGGGTAATGAAGACTTGTTAGGGGAGCATCTCTGTGTTTGAGTCATAGCCATAGAAACATTTGTAAAGGGGAGGAGTTAGTAAGATGACCACGCCCATGTGGGGCGCCATAGATATTTCTGCACCCAGGCGTCTGTGACCCTAGGATCGGCCCTGAGGGGTCTATACTGGTGGGGAGGAAGGGGATCTGTACTGGAGGCAGGGTCTGTACTGTTTGATGGAATGGGCTGGGGATCTGTATTGAGGGAATTGGTCTGTTTTGAGGGGCTGGGAGGAGAGTTTGTACTGAGGAGGTGTGTCTGCGCTTCCCAAGGGGGGTGTTTAAGCCCATGGAGGAAAATGTTTACTCTGTGAGAATTGGAAATGTTGGGGGAGATTTGTGCTGTGGGGAAATGTCCTGGGAGAATGGGGTAATGTTTGGTTGTACTCTGTACACTAGTCTGTGCATCTGACCTCTGCACTCTGTGTTACATTCTTCTGGTCCCTACACCCTGTGTTTCTCAACTCCAGTCCTCAAGGCACCCCAACAGGTCATGTTTTCAGGATTTCCCTCAGATGAAAAGGCTGTGGTAATTACTAAGGCAGGACACTGATCACATCACCTGTGCAAAATAATGGAAAGCCTGAAAACATGACCTGTTGGGGCGCCTTGAGGACTGAAGTTGAGAAACACTGCTCTAGGTACATGATATACTCCTGACATTCTTTTTTAAGCTAGGCTACGTGCAGAAACCCATATGTAATGAAGCAGTTTAATCTTTTAAAAATGGGTGTGCTGAGGTTTGTAGTGTCGCTTCTGTGCAGTATTTTATAGTGTGTGTTTTTTCACTGTATTCTCTGCAAGAGCTTTTGTGTTTGTCAGCGAATCTTTCAACCACACTTATATGGCCATGCCCACTTTCCACTGGCAACACCCACTTTCCTTTTACAGTTCTACACTTTTTTAGATTGTTCCTCGTTGTTAAGTTCTAATGTTGGGAGTTATGGAAAGCTAATATGTTAGATTAGAATAGTGCTTTTGTGTAGAAGAATACTTTTTATAGTGAGAACCCTTTTGCATCAATGAGCTGTGATCACATGCAGTTATATGTGTTAATGTGCTACAATTCATTCTAAATGCCACTCTGACACACCTTTCCGGTGTATTTGTATCACAGGTTCTAGTGTGCTACGCAGCCAAAAATGCTGCATGCACAATTTTTGGCCCGTGCCTTAGGAGACCTATTCAAAAAAAATTGGCCGCCGTAACACAACACTTATTATTATTGCGCAATGTATGTTAAAGAACCTCAGCAGACCGAGCTGCTATGGGTAAATCATAGAAAGTTCTTTAGGCTCAAGGCTTTTTCATTTACTGATCAAGTGCTTGGTGTTTCCTATAGTGAATACTTCTTGTGCAATCCAACATATCTGGAAAAATTCTGATTACTGTATACCTAAGTATATACATTTTTCTTTAGACAGCTCCAAACTGGAAAAAAACAAAATCCTTGAAACCTGTCAGTCTTTTGTTGTTCATATTTTTAATATGATCAGAAGTGGATATTGTTTGAAAAAAAGGTATTTTAACATACGCAAACTCTACCTGGTGCTTGTGGACTGCAACTGGGCAAACCTCAAGATAGTCCATGTCGGTCATGTGATCTCTTTATGAAAAGTATGTTTTTTTTTATGCTGGGTGGGAATAAAATATGAAATGGAGAGAGGTTTTGGACATAATGGGCCAGATTCAGATAGAATTGCCTATCTTTAGGCAGGTGTAGCGTATCTCAGATACACTACGCCGCCGTAACTTACTGAGGCAGGTACCGTATTCACAACGAACTTGCGTCCTAAGTTACGGCGGCGTAGTGTAAATGGTCCGGCGTAAGCCCGCCTAATTCAATTTGTCCAGGCAGTGGGCGTGTTGTATTATAATGAGCCTTGACCCCACGTAATTGAGCCTCCTAACGAACGGCGAATGCGCCCTCTGTGAATGTATCCCAGTGCGCATGCTCGAAATCACGTTGCAAATAGTCAATGCTTTCGACGTGAACGTAACTTACGCACAGCCCTATTCACGTACGACTTACGCAAACGACAGAAAAAACAACGCTGTCCCGACGTCCATACTTAACATTGGCTACGCCTCATATAGCAGGGGTAACTTTACGCCGAAAAAAGCCCTACGTAAACGACGTAAATCAATGCGCCGGGCTGACGTACGTTTCTGAATCGGCGTATCTAGCTCATTTGCATATTATACGCGTAAATCTACGGAAGCGCCCCTAGCGGCCAGCGTAAATATGCACCCTAAGATACAACGGCGTAGGAGACTTACGCCGCTCGTATCTAGGCCAAATCTATGTGTAACTGATTCTATGAATCAGGTGCATAGATACTACATAAAGTATTGTATTTTAAAGCGCAACTCTCTGCCGGATTTTTCTTTATTGTTGCATTGTAATGATTTCAGCAGGGGAACAGGAACTCTTGTCTTAACAAGAAGTATACCTGGCTGGATGGACAGCATCGGTGTCTGTTAAAGTTACTGTATGCAAAGCTAATGTAAAACTGGCCATACGCTACTGGAATTTCGTTAAAACTTTTTGATTTTAGGAATGTTTGTTTGATTTTTTTTCATGGTTTGTGGGGTCAAATTGATGTTTGATTTCAACCACAGTGATGAGAAAATTTGCAGATGCTGGGTGGAGATTTTTTCTTGAGCAAACACATTTCTAACAGTAAATGTGGCTTTCATTCAGGAAACTCATTTACTCCAAAATGTGTTTAAAAGCAAACTTTTTTTGAAGTACGTTCGAATGATCTTCATCGAGTCATTGAGTGTACTGATGACCATTTCGAAAGTCTACTACTGTATGGCCAACTTTACACACCATCATCATGAACTAATGAAACTAATTATAATTAAATGCTTAAATAGGAAGGATCACCATCATTTTTAAATACTTGTGGAATTGTATATAAACCAAATGTATATAGCACATGCATGCATTGTGATCCATAGCCATATTGTGCAGTAAAAATACATATTTTTATGATTCTGCCAGCTGACAGCTTCACCCCAGGTTAAGGCCAATCTATGGGTGTTTTTATGGGGTCACAGCAATGTAAGTACTTTCCCCCTCTTCAATTGGATTTCATTATTTATTTCACTTAGAAAGAAATAGCACAGGTTTGATGGATGGCAGAGAATTGGCATGGGAGCCTCAATATATACAGGGCTCTAGGGTAGGTTTACTCAGACCACTTTTATACAAGCTGGATATTTCTGACTATTTGTTTGTAGGAGTCTGAACACCAGGCAGGTAGGGCTCAATGCAGACACAGTGGCTGCATCCAAGGGCTCAGTGCCAGGCAGGACAACAATGGATCTTTTCCAGGCTCTCATCGCCAGCACACCCCTGCTGCCAAACACGAGCCATCTAGTACTCTAGTCTTGCTTCCCAGTATAGAAGGCAAGTGGGTCTAGGCTTAGCTGTTTGTCCTGTAGTGCAAAACAACATAAACTCACAGGGTTAGAAGTAGGGGTCGACTGATATTGTTTTTTTCAGGGCTGATACAGATTTTTCATCTGCCAATAGCCGATATCAGGTGCCGATATTCGTACATCACCTTCACCTGCCACCAGATGCAGTAAGTCACTTGCCACTGTCACCTGCTACCCAGATGCAGCATGTCACTTGCCACTGTCACCTGCCACTCAGATGCAGCATGACATTTGCCACTGTCTTCTGTCACCCATATGCAGCTTGTCGCTACTTACACTACTTCTGACAGCCTCTCCCCAGCGGCATCTGAACAGGTAAACTTCCACATGCTACAGCTCTGTCCTTCGTGGCCCTGCTGTAGTTGCGGAACAACGGTGATGCGAGGTGGGCAGTGAGAGATGATGTCATCTCTCTGTTGCCCGCCACACCGCTGACAGAGATTGGCAGAGACTGCAGCAAGCGCCATGTGGGGACAGGGGAGTTCTGACCAATATTGGTAATATCAGTAAGTTTCTAACCAATACCGATTATTTGAAAAAAATTGAATATCGGCCCCCAATAATCAGCCACTCTGATAATCGGTTGACCCCTAGTTAGAAAATAGCAGAGCTGCAAATATTATTATCCCAGATTTTGTTGGCCACCTCTCCACTGCATGTGCTGTACCGTCCCCTTCCTCTGTGTGCACTGTCTGTCACCACTTCCTCCCTTTATGTGCTCTGTAATGGCCCGTACACACAATCCGAATATCGGACATAAACGATTGTCCGAGGAAGAATCTTAAGATTTTTGGATCGTGTGTACACTACTTTCGAGAGCCGATCACGACAGTTCATCCAATATTATTCGATCGGACAAGCACGAAAATGTTTGTTTAGTCAGTATAGTTGTCATCTGAAACTACAATACAAATACATTACAACACATGACATCATTCCGATTTTATTTTTCTGTCGTATGAGAATTTTCGTGACTTTGGTAATCTATTCAATTTCTACTGTGACTATTAAGCGAAAAAAGTCGTACGATCTGTCGTATGATATTCGGATCGTGTGTACGGTCATTAGACTTTATTAAAAATGTGTCTCCTCATAAACAATGTGTTTGAACAGTGTTCATGGGTATGCTGTCAACCACCTTAGCGCAAAAACCAGACCGAGCGCTCCATGCACTTGGTCAATTGGGGGATTCCACAAGCATTTAAAAAATACAGTGATCCTTCTTCTTTAAAGCGGAAGTAAACCCATCCATAAAACATGTGCTAGAAATGTAACACTCCCATTGGTTGTCCTCTCAATCAAACTGTCAAACCATCCATTGGCTCATGTCATAACTGATCACATGTGCAGCATCATGGCAGTTGTAGATTAAACAGAGGCCAAGATGCCATCTTCCTTGGCTGAAAACGATAGGGGGGTTTACTTAAATAAGGGAAACTGGTAATGTTGCAGCTGTGGTAAGTTTATCAATTGTATACCACTCAATAGGATTTATATAAATAAGGAACTCCCCTAATGTGTAATGGGTGGGTCTGAAGATATATTTTGTTACTTTTGCTCAGTCAGATTCAACCTTCCAAGACTGCTGGAAGACAAATGGTTCTAATTTTATAATCAAGGAGTATATATATTCATTCTTACTTTTCCTTTAGTCTTTTTTCCATATCATACATTTCACAATCTTCTAATTTCGTGCACAAAGGCAAAATGCAGTCTGCTTAGTGGCATTGATAAAATTAATTGCGGTTATGAATGCTTGCTAATTATGGAACTAACCCCTAAACACCTCCGATGATTTTTTATTTATTTTTTTATTCTTCAGTGCATAGAGCACAAAATAAAATCTCTAGGTTGCACAATTAAAAAGAAACAGACAAGAGAGGGAGGGAAGGTAAATGATCTCCTCAGTACTTTTACAGAAAAGAGCCGGCTTGGTAAAAGGTGGACTTCATGCTCTATTGAGTCATGTATCCAATAATACTATACATTGTAATGTCATTTTATATGACCGTTGATGTATACTTCATAAGCTATTATCATTATGAAAATCATTAGAACAGGATTTGTCTTCGGTTACATCTCTCATTTTTCCTCTCTTAACCATTCTTGCCTTAGATATATTTTGGATTGCTTACAGTAAATAAATCTTAGCCACATTACACTTTTAGATAAGTAAAGATCCTGCAGTGGGTGTATTAAGGAATATATCTCCTTCTCAGTAATCACTAGATTCCGTAGAAAATGGAGTGTGGTTTAGCAGTACCCAGGTAAATGGTAGATTCACTAAGCATAGATTTCATGGGTAAGTTGACCATGCACAGGGTGAAATTTCTAGCTTTGGGTGGCCTTGTTGGCTTTCCAACCAACATCCTTTGGTCTGAAATTTGAAGGAGTCTGGTGGAAAATTGTTGGGCAATTGATGGCTTCCTCCAAACATATGCAGTCACCGTTTGTGTATTTTGACAGAAGTGGGTGGCTGCTGTCAGAATACAATAGAAGCCTGGGGAGATTTGTCCATCCAGTGTGGATGTATAAATCGCTCCTGGTTTCTATTGGATTCAGACAGCGTCCATCCACGGCTGTCAGAAGACCATAGCTGGCAGGAGAGTTTCCTCCATTCATGCTGTATAGCTTGGATGGGAGAATTGAGTGATTTCTCTTATTCAACAAGCAGGACTGAACAAGAGAATGTTAGGCCCCGTACACACGACCGGATCTATCCGCTGGGATTGATCCGCGGATCAGTTCCAGCAGATAGATCCGGTCGTGTGTAGGCCCGAGCGGACATTTTCCAGCGGATAAAAATCCAGCCGACGGATTTTCAGCGGATAAAAATTTCTTAGCATGCTAAGAAATCTATCCGCTGGAATCCAGTCCGCCGGACTTATCCGGTCGTCTGTACAGACTCACCGGATAAGTCCGTCCGTTCCCATCCCTCGCATGCGTCGTAATGATTCGACGCATGCGTGGAAGTATTTACCTTCCAGGGTCGCTCACGTCACCGCGTCATCGTCGCGGCGACGGCGCGGCCACGTCACCGCGGATGTATTCCCGCGGGGATTTTGATCTGATGGTGTGTACAGCCATCAGATCAAAATCCGCCAGTGGATTTATCCGCTGGAAACGGTCCGGCAGACCGTTTTCAGCGGATATCCTCTCGTGTGTACAAGGCCTTAGTGTTTGACCAGCTTTAATCCAACTTTTGCATACCCTTAGTAAATGCACCAGCACTGAGATAATTAAGAAAATATACATTTACTAAACATTTTCATTGAGGCCTCAAAGCATTGCAATCACGATCAGTGCATTGCAGGTGCAGTGCACAAGTTCATGCATTGTTTGTCCCCAACCCCATGTCCCTATAGAAGTATGGACCTTCTGTTATGAAATGTCACTACCCTTCTGCCAGCATGTTCTGCTCTGTCTTTCTGCCACTGTGGAAGATGGAACATGTAGCATTTTTTTTGATGAATTGTTGTGAATGGATGACACAGCTGTGTGGGAGGAGCTACACACAATCATGTTTAAAATAATTGTAAAGGCAGAGAGATAAAAAAAATAAAAAAAAATACAAACATGTTATACTTACCTGCTCTGTGGAATGTATTCCACAGAGCAGCCCCAAACCTCCTCTTTTGGGCCCCTCGCCAGCGATCTTGGTGCTCCTTCTCTTCTCTGTGCACCACAATAGCAAACTGGGGTTGCACGTGCGGGCTCAGTGCCCCCCCCTCTCTGTTTACAGGATTTGATGGACAGCAGCAGGAGCCAATAGCTCCTGCTGCTGCCTCTCTGTCCTGTGAATGCAGGAAGAGCAGAGAAAACCGCTAAAGATGGGCACAGTGCTGAATCGAGGGAATGCATTAAGGTAAGAATTGCCCTGACTTTTGAATCACTTTAATTCAAACAAGAACAACCACCAAGTAGAAAAAGCCATTTAGGTAATGGGGGAGGGGGGTTGATTTGGGTTTTTGGGAAATTGTGTATGCAACCATGCTTCTTGTTTCATGGGTGTAACATGAAAGAAGGTCTAAAAAGAGGGTTATACCTTTAATTTTCTATTTTTGCCTGCATATAAATATATAATTCTATAATTGGTGTGTAGCACACCTTATATAATATAAAGAATAATACTAGTACCAAATATTTATGTATTACACATTCCTTAGTTATCCTTCTTATCTCTTAAAAGGTTTTGAAAAATGCAAGGATGTCAACACCTGTAATGAGGCTTATGTATTGAATTGTTCCTATTTAACACTTTATTACAAGGGGCCTGTACCGCTATCTCCTTGCCAGTCATGTCTTATTCTGTCACAGGCAAACACCTGTCCTGAAACTGAATTATTCTGCAGGGTAATCTAAAGCTTCCCCCCCCCCACCCGCATCATATGCTTTCCGTTGTTTATTGAGTTATGTTGCACCATACTTCAGATGCGACAGACATTTAATAATGTTGAAGTCTCAGCTCTGCAGGGGCTAAAAAGATCCCAGCAGGCTTGTTAACTTCTACTCTCGAATATTATGGGAATACTTTTTTCCCTCGTCCTAGACTTCTACTTAATTTATTTCATAGCTATAAAAAGCTCCTCTATGGTTTCAGTGTTTTGCATTTTTGCAATTTGTTCAATACCGTATTTCTCGAGTGAATGACACACAAGGTGCCACTTGGAATCCATTCTAAGCTATTAACTTCGAACCATACACTGCAATGCTAGGTCTGGGCATTTTTTATTATTATTTTTCTAAAGCTGCGTGCGTTTTTCTTTGTAAGATGAGGTTTTGGAGATTTTTCACTATAGTAAGTAAGTAAGTAATATATATGTATATAAAGTTTTGCATTTAACTGTGAGCTCTTGAGTGGTTTATGTATGACTGGTAGGTAGCGTCATTTGCAATTTTTTAACTCCAACTTTGTAAATAAATGTTTATTTTTTAACTGAGCACGGTCCATGATCTTGCAAAGCTGCTTTGTCATGTTTTTATCCTTTAGTCTCCGTTCACACTTTCTGCGATGCGAGAACCACCGCGATTCCTGTGCGGTTTCCCACACCACACCTTATTTGCAGGCAGTTCACCGCTGCGGGTGTCAATGTAAAGTTAATGACACCCCCAAATCGTCTCACAGAGCAAACTGTGAAATAGGACAGGAATCTGATCGCATGGATGTGAACACCCATGGCATCCGATTCCAGTGCAGACCAAAAAAAGGGTCCTGCACCATGTTGGGTCGAATGCGATGTGATTTTAGCCATACTAACTATATGGCTGAATTTGCATCGCAGCAATGCTGTGCGAATCACATACGATGTCTGGCATGACACTAGTTTGAACAAAAAAATTAGGTGATATGGCGCACTCTGGTTAAGATTCAATGATGAAAGGAGAAATATGGGGAAGGGGCGAGGACAGGGTGATGGAGGTAGTTTGTTTAAAAGATAGTTTTTATGGAGGAATTAATCCATCTACGGTAAAAGGATAACTGTTCAAAGAAGGCTGCCAGTTCAAAACAAGTGTAGAAGTAAAAGAACTCTGTAATAAAAGAAGGGGAGAGAGAACAGCGCTCTCTAGGTGCAGTAATTATGTTTTAATATTACACAATTGGATCCAATGCCTGAAGAACAAGTACAAATACTCTGAAAGCTAGCACCACCCCGCTGACCTGACCCGGAAGTGACCAGACCCGGAAGTGAAGCTGTCCACTGTGCACCGCAGATCATGTTCCATCCACCCGGCAGCATCGTCTCCAGCTTTGTCCCCGGAGGACAGACCAGACTGCTGACACCCATCCACAACAGCGACGCCGGACTCACCTTCCTCTTCTCTTTGCACCCGGAAGTCGGAGCGGATGATATTTTCCATGCCTGTTTCCACAACATATCTGTGAGTGCAATCATTTCTATTGTGTCATATTAAAACGTAATTACAGCACCTAGAGGGCGCTGTTCTCTCTCGCTTCTTTTATGACACTGTTTTGAACCCAGCCTTAACCACTTAAGGACCGCCTCCTGCACATATACGTTGGCAGAATGGCATGGCTGGGCACAAGCACGTACAGGTACGTCCTCTTTAAGTGCCCAGCCGTGGGCCGCGGGCGCACGCCGGCGACCTGGTCCGAAGCTCCGTGACCGTGACTGCGGGACCCGCGAACCCGATCGCCGCTGGAGTCCCACGATCGTTCCCTGGAGCTGAAGAACGGGGAGAGCTGTGTGTAAACACAGCTTTCCCGTTCTTCACTGTGGCGCCGTCATTGATCTTGTGTTCCCTTTTATAGGGAAACTCAATCAATGACGTCACACCTACAGCCACACCCCCCTACAGTTAGAAACACAAATGAGGTCACACTTAACCCCTTCAGCGCCCCCTTGTGGTTAACTCCCAAACTGCAATTGTCATTTTCACAGTAAACAATGCATTTTTAATGCATTTTTTGCTGTGAAAATGACAATGGTCCCAAAATTTTTTTAAAATTGTCCAAAGTGTCCGCCATAATGTCGCAGTCACGAAAAAAATCGCTGATCGCCGCCATTAGTAGTAAAAAAAATATTTTTTTATAAAAATGCAATAAAACTATCCCCTATTTTGTAAACGCTATAAATTTTGCGCAAACCAATCGATAAACGCTTATTGCGATTTTTTTTTTACCAAAAATAGGTAGAAGAATACGTATCGGCCTAAGCTGAGGAAAACATTTTTTTTTATATATTTCTGGGGAATATTTATTATAGCAAAAAGTAAAAAATATTGCATTTTTTTCAAAATTGTCGCTCTATTTTTGTTTATAGCGCAAAAAATAAAAACCGCAAAGGTGATCAAATACCACCAAAAGACAGCTCTATTTGTGGGAAAAAAAGGACGCCAATTTTGTTTGGGAGTCCGGGTCTTAAGTGGTTAAAGGTGTATAGTGGATCATACATATTAGTGGGGTTTCCTGTGATTTTCAACTGACTAGAAACTTCACAAAACTTTGAGCACATAGATGCAATGGTGAGAGTACATACAGCATTGCAAATTTACTAGTTTAATGATTTAAAAACTCCTAAATTTGCTTTCTATTTAAAAAGCAGAAATTAATTTAGGGACCAAAAGATTCTGAAGTGAGTCACCTAATGCCGGGTACAGATGGTCGTTTTTTGTGATGAAAAAAAAAACAATGTTTTAAATCATGAAATAAAATGACGTTGCCTACACACCATCGTTTTTTCAAAATGCTCTAGCAAAGCGTGGTTACGTTCAGCACTCTTTTCCATTGAAGCTAGCTTCATAACTTGCTTCTGAGCATGCGCGGGTTTAAAAACGTCGTTTTAAACGTCGTTTTGCCCACACACTATCATTTTAATTGACACAAAAAACAACGTTTTGAAAAACGACACAAAAAATTCAAGCATGTTCGAAAAAAATGTTGTAGTTTTCCCCACACACGGTCATTTTAAATGACGTTTTCAAAAACGATGTTTTATTTCATCACAAAAAACGACCGTCTGTACGCGGCATAACACTATTTTGTAACAAAGCTTTATTCTTTGTATTAAGCTTCAAGGTCTAGAAGTCAGTATCTTAATATTTTTAGTGTCTAGGCCAGTAGAAGACTTTTTGTTAATTTCCAACATATAAATCAGTGAAATTAATTAACTACCAATAACAGACCAAAAACAGGAATCATCTACAAAACCCCCCCCAAAAAAACCCTTCCAGCAGAGGTAGTGAGTCAGCCAACAGTAAACAGCTTCAAACATGCTTGGGACAAACACAGATCTATACTCAAGCAAAAAAGTTAACAGTTTTTTTCTGCCGTCACTTTTCTAGACTATTATATTGTATACTATTTTATACTATTTTGGTACCTTTAAAGTCCCACTTGTTTTTTTCATAATTGAATCCGTCACTTTTCTATGTTTCTAAAAACAAAAAAATTATATCTTGTGGCTTGAAGTAAAAGACATCTAATACCATTACAATACTGTCTTCTCATGGAACTTTGTGGTGTCACTGGAAGAGCATGTGAAGGCTTTCAATGAGTTCTGTAGCGTGTGGCTTATCTTACTTGCCCAACAGCACCCCTCATTTTTAGGATAGTACTTATAGCCAGAGAAGTATCTTGGCCTAGGCCGACAAGGCCTAGGGCGGCACTTTGTGGGGGGCGGCGTTCCGTCCCCCCCTGCACGAAACCCCCCACTCGTCTTCCCAACTCAGAGGCAGCCACCCACTCAGATTGCTTCCCGTGGAACTTCCGGCTGCCGCCTTCCCGCGGCTGGCTGCCTTTCTGTGTGTCACGGGAGCACGCTGCATACTGTGGGGAGCGACTGCCAGTGCCGCCCCCATAGATGGAACGATCAATGGGCCATACATCTGGTGCACGGCGTGCACGTTGTTTAGCTGGTAGAGGTGGAGCCTACTGCTCCGCCTACCAGCCTCCGCGCAGCATCATATCATAGCATCTGCTCTGGTCAGGACAGGAGAAGAGGAGGAGGAGCGAGAAAGAGAGGAGAACAATGGTGGACGGTGGACCGTGGAGGAAAACAAACTTCAGGCAGCACTCAGAACTTAGCAGGTACAAATTGATGAGACGAGAGGCTGAGCGAGGGAATGTTTATCATGTATTTGAAGAAATCAAACAGGACCAACTTAAACACGTGTATACCCACAGTTTTGCCCGTCCATAGGGGCGCCACCCCCCCCCCCCCCCAAGTCAGTAAAAATAATATTGTGCAGTATGTCCGCAGTCTCTGGTAATCTTGTGCAGTATGTCCGCAGTCTCTGGAAATCCAGTGCAGTATGTCTGCAGTCTCTGGTAATCTAGTGTAGTATGTCCGCAGTCTCTGGTACTCTTGTGCAGTATGTCCGCAGTCTCTGGTGATCTCGTGCAGTATGTCCGCAGTATCTGGTAATCTAATGCAGTATCTGGTAATCTAATGCAGTATGTCCACAGTCTCTGGTAATCTTGTGCAATGTGCAGTATGTCCGCAGTATCTAGTAATCTAAGGCAGTATGTCCGCAGTATCTGGTAATCTCATGCAGTATGTCCGCAGTATCTGGTAATCTAATGCAGTATGTCCGCAGTATCTGGTAATCTAATGCAGTATCTGGTAATCTAATGCAGTATGTCCGCAGTCTCTGATAATCTTGTGCAATGTGCAGTATGTCCGCAGTATCTGGTAATCTAATGCAGTATGTCCGCAGTATCTGGTAATCTAATGCAGTATCTGGTAATCTAATGCAGTATGTCCACAGTCTCTGGTAATCTTGTGCAATGTGCAGTATGTCCGCAGTATCTGGTAATCTAATGCAGTATGTCCGCAGTATGTGGTAATCCCGTGCAGCATGTCCGCAGTATCTGGTAATCTAATGCAGTATGTCCGCAGTATCTGGTAATCTAATGCAGTATCTGGTAATCTAATGCAGTATGTCCGCAGTCTCTGGTAATCTTGTGCAATGTGCAGTATGTCTGCAGTATCTGGTAATCTAATGCAGTATGTCTGCAGTATCTAGTAATCTAATGCAGTATGTCCACAGTATCTGGTAATCTAATGCAGTATCTGGTAATCTAATGCAGTATGTCCACAGTCTCTGGTAATATTGTGCAATGTGCAGTATGTCCGCAGTATCTGGTAATCTAATGCAGTATGTACGCAGTATGTGGTAATCCCGTGCAGCATGTCCGCAGTATCTGGTAATCTAATGCAGTATGTCCGCAGTATCTGGTAATCTAATGCAGTATCTGGTAATCTAATGTAGTATGTCTGCAGTCTCTGGTAATCTTGTACAATGTGCAGTATGTCTGCAGTATCTGGTAATCTCGTGCAGTATGTCCCCAGTATCTGGTAATCTAATGCAGTATGTCTGCAGTATCTAGTAATCTAATGCAGTATGTCCGCAGTATCTGGTAATCTTGTGCAGTATGTCCCCAGTATCTGGTAATCTAATGCAGTATGTCTGCAGTATCTGGTAATCTAATGCAGTATGTCCGCAGTATCTGGTAATCTCGTGAAGTATGTCCGCAGTATCTGGTAATCTTGTGCCGTATGTGCGCAGTATCTGGTAATCTCGTGCAGTATGTCAGCAGTCTCTGGTAATCTCGTGCAGTATGTCCGCAGTCTCTGGTAATCTCGTGCAGTATGATGACAGGGTGGGTCTTAAATAGGAAGGGGCGTGTCCTTGACAGGAAGGGTGGGTCATATTTAAATTAGGGGGTGCATGAGTTTAGTCAGGCCTAGGGCAGCACAAAACCTAAATACACCTCTGCTTATAGCATCTTTTTAACTTCAGGTTTACACCAGACCGGTGAACATGTTGCTGGTCAAACATTTGATTAGGAGAAACTTTTTAAGGTGAAAATGTAGGCTTAGAATAAGCTTTGTACACTTTGCTAAATAATTTTTGGTTGGTGTCTAGCCAGTATAACATCGAGCAAGATTTTCACAATGCGCTAAGAACATTTATCAATAAATTCACTTGTTAAATCAAACTGGCATGTGCATCAGGCTGGTAGCGGAACATTGTTAATATTAGTAATTATTAATAATTCTACTCTAGAGATCTTGTCAGTGCTATAATTTGGCAGAGTATGCATCATCAAACATTAATCTTGAAGCATTTGTTTATCATACATTTATTCTGTTTAACTGTGGTGAAAATGTTCTAATTAATAAATGTCACATAAGATTGCATACGTAAACATATATATGTGTATATAAGTAATGCAATAGATTCCTTTATTCCATAAATGTATATTGTATTTAGAGGTGGCAAGGGTTCTGCTGTTGGTTAAACTGTGGTTTATCTTATAGTAGTTCAATGGAACTTACCACAAGTTAGCTTGGTCAGAGCCGGTGTCCTATCGAAAAATGCCCGGCCGGAACTGTGCATGCGCAGAACGGACCCTAAGAACAGCTAAGTTTACAATCAGCTGTTGTGTTGCGTTGCCAAGGGACATTCGTGTAGGAGAGGGGCGGATATTTACATGATGGGCAGTGCTGGGGGTGGAATTTTTATCGTTGGCAGAACAAATCTGCAAAATAAATCTTTATCTAATATTAAATTGACTAAACATGCCCCGCAAGCGTTCACAATGAATAGCAGAAAAATATTTATTTTGCAGATTTCTTTGGCAATCAATAAAAATTCCGCCCCCAGCACTGACCATCATTGAAAAATCTCACCCCTTCTTGTAAATATCCACCCCTCACCTAAATGAACGTGCCTCAGCCACGCGAGACAACAGCTGATCCTAAACTTAGCTGTTCTGAGGCTCCGTGCAGCGCATGAGCAGTTCCACCCGGGCACTATTCTTTAGGGGGCACTTCTCGACAGAACACCGGCAGCCTCCTACTCTAAAACCGCTCCCCCCATCCTTACAGAAACTGGGGGCTCTTCTCCTGTGAAATGTGATATTGGCTCTGTCCGCATGAAAGGAAATTGTGAATGAAAAAACCTTAGTCCTAGTATGTGAGGTAGGGACATTAGATTGTAAGCTCCTTGAGGGCTGGGACTGATATGAGTGTAGAGTATGTAAGCCCTGCATACATTTTCAGTACTATATAAATACCTGTAATAAATTAAAGAATTGCCTTTACATACATGACTATGTGACAGTACAATTCTTATAGGGGCTTGTGTGCACAGGTGTAGCATGCTTGCATTTAAGATGTATCTGTCTTCCTCCTTAAGGCTCCATTCAATCTGGTGATTTGGGATATCGGCCAGAATTGCAGCATTTCTGCCCACGATTCTAATTCACATTGCAAAACAGTCAAACGAAAAAATGAACGGCACCCTAACAGGCATGGTGCACTTTGCTGTTATTGCAGTGCAATTTGGAAACGTGGACAGAACCGTGGCGATTCTGCTTGCGATTCCAAATTATCAGATTTGAACCGGTCCTCCCTGACTTGAGTGGTTTTTGCATTTACATTGACTTGTAAGGGAAAAAACAGCAAATACGAGTGTAAACAAGCCCCTAAAACTGCCATCCTATAACTGCATACTATATACTATCAAAATATTTATTAAAGACAGTATACTCTGTAAACTTTCATGCAGTTAGAAATGCTGTCTGAATTAGAATAAATCATAGATTTTTTTGTGGTACCATTTGCATTCTTGCACACCATTCTACACTTTTGAAGCAGGTAAAGTCCCACTCTGATCAGCAAATAAACTGCAGTAACCACATTGCTACAAAAATGTCTAACACTGTATGGCCCCTTTTACACATGCGGACAGTATATGCAAATTTCACCCATCCGTTTTCAGATGAAATACAGACATACATGTATCCCTATGGGATAGCGGGTGTCAGCGGATGAACATGAGCTTACACCCAATCTCATCGGTCTGCGCTATGGTTCGATTCTGCAGACGGAGGAAAATCCTATTTTTCCATCAGTCTGCGGATCGGATCGGGTGAACACGGACAGATGGTCCGTGTTCATCCGATCCCCCCATAGAGGAGAGCGGAGATCTGACAGGGCGGTGCCTGCACACTGTCATCTGCTGGCTCAGCGGGGATCAACAGAGCGATCCACGGTGGGCAAGCGGATGAGAAATGTACGGATCCTTATGGAATCCTTACGTTTGAAAGGGGCCTTAAAGTATTCTAGTATTTTCAAAGATTGCCATTAATCTAATTTGTGTGTGTGCTTGGAGTTTATCTTTAAACTATATGTAAACCCTCACCTTGTAAAACAACCCATTCAGTTTAAAATATAAATTAAAGTGTCACTAAACCCACATCATAAAAAAAAAAAACTATCAATAAATGGTATATTACATGCAACTCTGCACATGCTCAGTTTTCAGTGAGTTTCTATGCAGAGCATTTCCTCCCTATCACATCTGAGTAGCTCTTGTGACTATGGAGTCACACATGTGGGTGTATACACAATGGTAGCCCATTCCCTCCCTCCTCTTCTATGCTCAATAACCAACTAAACACAAAAGGGGAGGGATATTACATGTAGATTAATTGTGTCTTCACAGGCTGGAGGGACACAGCCTATGACTGGTAGAAATCAGCCCACACCATGTTATTTCCACAAAATAATAAATATTTAATTTCAAATATATATTTGTATGACATTTTAAAACAATTTATTGATATTATTTATTTACTTTCACTCTGTATTCTAAAGGCTATCATGTTTTTTTGTAGACATAATAATAACAATAATAATAATAATAATAATAATAATAATAATAATAACAGTATTGTCCACATACAGAAATAGAAGGGACAATGTTAATTAAATAGTGTGTTTATTATCACTTTAAATGCAAAACATTTGTGTATAGATATAAAAAAATAAAAATAAATTATAAACACTTTTTTCCTATTTTTTATTAGTGATCACACACCCTCTGGTCTCAGCTGCATAAGAGCTGGGGGAGGGGAAATAGCCATGCACTGGTCTTCCCAGTGAAAGGCCGTACAGGGGGTGTGTGTCAGGGAAAGTTTGAATTTGGAGAAGAGCACACTGAGTTCCCAGCAAAGCTAGAAAAATGACCATGGTGTGTTCTCCTGTTTAGTGCGGCCAGTTTTTAATAGGAAAGCAGTGGGACTGACAAGAACACCAGGGTTTGCACATAAAGGAAGCAATACAAAGAGAACAGGATACTATTTCATAAAAGTATATGGTACAGCAGGCACATATCACGAAATACGAAAGACAGCTACAACGTGGCTCTGCAGTTTTCCTTGGTGGGGGGGGGACGACGAAGACGACATTTGGCGTTTTCTGTAACCGCTGTATCCTTTGGACACAGCTGATCACAGATTGTGGTAAAGGCCCAATCACAGCAGCCCTTTACCATGTGATCAGCTGTGTCCAAACATAGCTGGTCACATATAAACAGACTTGCCAGTTGCACGCTGTCTCTATGTGAGGAAAAGACAGCCAATAACCAGCAGGTCTGACAGGGCACAAATAGTATATTGTTTATACTGCTAATCAGGGCACTGATCATCAGTGCCTTGATTATAAGTGCAGGTTATCAGTCCGGCTCACTAGTGCCAATCGGTGTAGCCTCATCAATACTCCCTGGCCAATAGGGGCTTCCTGATTGGCCGAGAGGAGAATTTGGAAGAATAGCGAATATTAATTTGCTAGTTACACACAACTGGGCGGGATCAGGGTGCAGTGCTCGGACGTATGATGGGGGGTGGCGCCCCTTATGGAGTGGCCGCCACTAATAAGGGGTCCTTCTTTCACTGACCACCAATGTATGAGACCAACACACCAACTACCACTATAAGAAGGCAATTTTCTGCTGACCACCAAGGCAAGGGGCACTACGATTTTCACTGTTAATGTTTCTTATTGGCCATTATTATTATTTCTTCCCATTGTGATTTTCTTCTTATAGAGCAGGGGGGTGTCAAATTTGCTAGATAGACTACACCATTTATTATTTTATGTAGTATATATTTGCAACTTACTGACTATGCAAATGTGCTGTGAGTTACAGATGTAAAAATTTAGCAGGGGTTCCCCGTGACATGAAAATTATTCCAATGGTTCCTGTATTATAAAGCTGAGAAAGGCTGGGTTAGAACCAGGGCTGTGGAGTCGGTAGATAAATGTTCCGACTCCGACTCCTCAGTTTTATGTACTTCCGACTCCGACTCCCCGACTCCGACTCCTCTGTATTAATATGCGAATGTATTTTATACATTCCTTGAGGGAAAGAAACGCAACCTACCACAGGACTACTGGCTGGGAAGCCAACAGTCTACTGTATTGCACAGTTTAAGCAAAAGACAAACACAATGAAAACAAAGTTTTATAAAAAAAAAAATATTAATCAATCAAGTGGCTGGATAGTAGCAGCAGGCATAAACATCAGGAACAGGATCTTTACCAGTTCAAAAATACAAACCACATTATTTGGTTGTTTTAGAACAAAAACAAAGCTTATCTATAATGAACCAAAAACAAAATCTGTAAAACCTAGAAATGGTTTATATTAATCTTGAAATGTAGTTATAGGCTTAGCAAATGCAAATCAATTCAATGTAGAGTTCTAAGGAAGAGAATTGCCTCTGCCAGATCCTCTTTCATAGAGGCTCTGAAGTCAGACTTTATTATTTTTAGGGCTGAAAATAATCTTAGAGAGGTAGTTGGGCTGCTGCTTTCTCCTTTGTGTGCTTATCTGCTGCTGAAGATAGGGCAGTGGGAGGATCCAGGAAGGGGCATTTATTCTAAAACATGATTTTCCTAGGAGAATCCCATAGTCATGTTTAAAGTTTAAGCTAACAATCAGAGTTTACAAGTTTTTATAGCCTTAGCTAAATGACAGCAGTTTTTCCAATGGTTTACAGCTTCCGTCTTGAACTATTGGCCCTCCATTCCCTTCACTTATACAAGTGTCTCACTCTCTAGTCCTGCAAAAAACATATTTATTTAATCCCTTATCAGTGAGAGGCTAGGTTACACATGGACGCTGCGTTCCCTGTAAAAGCAGAACACAACACTATGGAAAGTATAAGTATTGCAGCTCCTAATTGTGCGTTGCGTGCCATATAGTGAAGCACATGAAAAGCATGCTTCTTCACGATCACTTAACGTGTTCGTTTTGCGGTTACGTGAGGCACTGCATGCATTGGTCTTTATTCTTACAGTAGAGAAGTCATTAATTATAACTTTTTGTGAATTGGGACATTTAAACTTGCTTTTTTTTTTTTTTATTCCAATCAAAATTTAGTAGGAGTCGGAGTCGGAGTCGGTGCATTGTTTGCCGACTCCGACTCCAGGTGCCCAAAATTTCCCCCGACTCCGACTCCTCGACTCCGACTCCACAGCCCTGGTTAGAACAACTGTCACATTTCTAACAGCTGTCTAACTAGTGAGCTTTCACCGCACTTGCTGTCCAGTGACCACCATAGCTGGAACATGAAACAAAGGAACCTTTCCAAAGGCAATCGCAAAATCTTCCCCCACAAGGACACAGACGGTAATAGAAAAAAAACAGTGGCTGATAAAAACATGCGGGTCTGGGCATCATTCCTATGCCTCTCTCCTAATTTATATATTTTATCTTTATCCTCACTTCTTATTGCCTGGATTCCACCAACTCTATTTATTCTTTGAGAGGTTATGCTTTACTTCATATTAGTGTAACTTTTTTCACAATAGCTTGTTATATGCCACAAGATTTATAATTTATTATTGGGAGTCTTTACTTTTCATGCATTTGGTTGTATTAATTCACTGACTTTTTAAGGTTGCACTAAAGGTTCTGGTCTCTTGGATTGGGGTAATCCTTGATCTCCTGCTAGGTTTTATATTTTATTTTTAGAATTATGTTTGATGCTGTGTTGGATGGGGAAGAAGGTTTTGGAGTATTCATGTTTATAAATGATTTGCGGTGTAGTGCGTGTTCCTATTAGCTGGTTTTGGATTATTCATGTATATATTTGTTTTTGTACATATTGGTAGTGTGTCTTGTTCTTTGATATTATCCCTTTTTATAGTAATACAGTGTATATTTTTGCCACCCAGTCTTTCCCACATAGTAGTGTGTAGCGCCTGGGTACTTTATGGTACCGGTGCTAGTTAAATTTAGAGGGAGATCAGAGTGTAGTTGAACTCTGATCCCAATTGTTATGTGCAAAATAGGGTCTCTGTCTCAGTTTGGCTGTGCTGTGAGCACATTCTGTTGCGCTGGGGTGTTCTTCCAGCCCCGGTGCTGCAGGTGGCAGCAGTGGAGTCAAGGTTTGGGTGCTCTTTCCCAGCAGCCAATCAGCAGGAATTGGCCTCACTGTGCATGCTGGGGAGGGGTATTTATGAGTCAGACGCCATTGGTTCTGGGTCTTCTTCCTCGAGTGTGGCACCCACCTTTAGGGTGACCACATCACGGCACCCTGGCATTATGGCCTACCTGGCTGGGGCATGCGTGCCACACGGTGTTCCTGGTTCCGGGACCATGATGGCCCGGAGCATCTGAACAGCGACGGGGACCCAGTGTGTGACTGGGTTCCCACCTTTGAGGATCCCAAGCTGTATTGCTGTTTGGTGGGGAGTCCGTCTGAGGAGCGCCATTGAGAGGCTGGCGGTCCAAAAAGGGCCTTGACAAACCACCGGGGATTAAGGTAGCCGGACACTGAGGGATTGATCACCTGTCAGTCAGTACCTGGGCAACAAGTTGAAGGAGATCCAGGTGTAATTCATCTAAGGAGGACTAGCTCCGAAACTACAAATCAGAGAAGGCCTGTGGCAGAGGTGTTTCCCTGATGTTCACCGAGGATGGTCTGTGGCAGAGACTTTTCCTCAAGTTCACGTTCACCAAGGAGGGTCTGTGGCAGAGACTTTTCCTCAAGTTCACGTTCACCAAGGAGGGTCTGTGGCAGAGACTTTATCCTACAAATGTCCGAGTGATACTCCGGCTGCCAGGTCAGTGAGAGAGGCCTGTCCGGGTACGCTAAACCCACTCACATAGGAGTGGCGCAGAAAAGTGTTACGCTTGGGAGCAGGACTGTTTCCCTATCATCACGCCTGAATCTGCAGTTCTCCTTTCTTCTTCAACTTTACTTTCCTCACCACAAGTTTATTGTTTTTACCCGGCTGGGTAATAAAGAGCACAGCAAAGAGCACCTGTCGTGGACATTCCTTTACTTCTACTAAATACAATATGCATCATTCACCCCTAGGAATTCGGGGGAGCCACGAGGTAAATGTGCCACCCAAAACAACCAGCAGCTCCTCCGGGGGTACTGCTACAAGTGCTTTATGCTTTTTTTTTTCAATTATGGAGCAATAAAAAACAACTAGAATTGAAAAAAGTTTCAATCCGATCTCCCGTAAAAAATCTGTGGGCTGTAATGTGTGAGGGTGGCCAGGACACTGAAGACTTGCAGCACTGAATGTAAACAAACAGCAGAATCATAGTATATATTTTTATGGTTGAACTAGATGGACTTGTCTTTTTCAACCTGATTAACTATGTAACTATGTAAATATGCATCTGCAGAGGAAAGGGGGAGGGTGAGTTAGGTTAAGGGGGAGAAAGAAAAGTGCACTTATCGTTTAACCACTTCCTGCCCGGCCTATAGCAGAATAACAGCCAAGTGGGGGTTCAGTTATCCTGACTGGACGTCATATGACTTCCAGCAGGATAACAGCCGCCGCACGCCTGTGGGGGCATGCATTGCTGCGATCGGTGGTGCGGTGTATCAGTCTGACATACCGCTACACTGTTCTCGGTAAAGTAAGGTGACCAGATTTTTTAAATGAAATCCGGAGACATATTTTTTTTTACTAGTAATGGCGGCAATCAGCGACTCTCTGCCTGTCGCCGCTGCCTCCCGCCTCACGGCCTGTTAAGTCTTATGCTCAGGACCCTGCCTACTACTGGATGTGGAGCAGAGGAAGATCACTACGCCAGGGAATGCCCGGAGATAAGCAGGCAGGTGGCTGGTCGGGACTTGAGCCAAGGCAGAAGAACATGCGCGCAGAGCTGGATGGGCATGCACCTGAAACTGAAGAAATATTACCTCTGCTTTGACCAGCACATGATCATCACCTCCCCAAGCTAGTAGTAGCAGCAGAGCGGGGTTGTGTTATTCAGAATTTTTTTTTATTAATTCTGTACTGACTGTCTTTGAAATTGCCCCAGCCCCTGTTTAAATCCAATCCAGGGACAAAACCGGTGGACAGACTTAGTCCGGGGACAGTGTCCTCAATCCGGGCACTGTCCATGGAAACCGGGGATGTCTGGTCACCCTACGGTAAAGAGCCTGTCCGCTGATCATGATGTAAACAGGAAGAGCCTTTGATCGGCTTTTCCTGACTCTCGTCTGACAGACACGAGTAGAGGAGAGCCGATCGGATGCTCTCCTGACAGGGGGAGTCTCTGCTGATTGTTAATCAGCGCAGCCCCCCTCGGATGCCCGCCCAGGACCACCAGGATGCCGCCAGGACCACCAGGGATAGCCATCACACTGGACCACCAGGTATGCCACTCTAAACTACCAGGGAAATGCCATTCAGTGCCCAGGCAGCTGCCAATCAGTACCCAGAAAGCTGCCAATCAGTGCCCATGCCCAATGCCTACCAGTGCCCATCAGTGTCGCCTATCAGTGCCCACCAGTGCCACCCATGAGTGCCCATCAGTGACGCCCATCAATGCCCATCAGTGCTGCATATCAGTGCCACCTATCAGTGCCCATTGCCAGTGCCCGTCAGTGCCCATCAGTGGCACCTCATTGGTACCACCTCATCGGTGCCGCCTTATCAGTGCTCGTCATTCCCGCCTTATTTGTGCCCATCCGTGAAGGTCTTTTTTGTTTTGCAAAAAATAAGAACAGTAGAGGTGATCAAATAGCACCAAAAAAAGTTCTATTTGTGGGAACAAAATTCTGTTTGGGTACAGTGTAGCATGACCGCTCAATTGTCATTTAAACAATGACAGTGCAGAAAGCTGAAAATTGGCTTGGGCAGCAAGGGGGTGTAAGTGCCTGGTATTGAAGTGGTTAAAAGACAACTTCACCTTTAGCTATTCATAAATCCACACATCCCCCTGAGTGCAGCTCACCTGGGATAATACCTTCCTTCCCAATTCTTCGTTTTTTCTTCCTCCAACAAGGCCACGGCGAGCTTCTCTGCATACTGCTCATGTGAGTCCCAGTACCATTTATTCCTATGGGTAAGCCTTGTCTAAGGAAAGATTGCTGGATATGGGATGATTAGTATTATCCCAGGTGGGTTCTATAAAATGAGCATTAAAAAAAAATTACCATTAACTGTTTGTTAATAAACTCCATATGCAAATTGTAATTCTCCCTTTCTGGCTTGTGCTTTTTAGATGTTTTTTTTTTTTTTACTATGTAACGCTTCACAGAAGCCTGTATAGCTAACTTTACGAATACCATTTATATTTTTGCTGGTTGCATGTGTCTAGAGAGCCCACACACAGCAATCCAGCCCTTTACATTTCTTGCTAGGTAGGAGGTCTTGCCTCTGTGCAGCCACAGGCCATGCTTCAGAAACCAAAGTGCAAATCCTTCTGGTTGATTCCATCTCCCACTGACACATAGCGAGCAGCAGGATTTCCACTAGTTTATTTCTGTAACCGTTTGGATTTCACACACTAGATCAGAACTAATGTCTAATAATATGTTTTATGCTCATAGTTTTGTTCTGATCTCTTACATATACCACAAGGACCACAACAGCTGTTACCCCCCTCACACTCGACAATTAAACACATATGTTCTTTGGGTACAACAAATCTAAATCATTTTGGTGAAGGATGAGACCTAATTCCCCCTACAGTGCAGTACCAAGCAATTTTTAAGAAGGCTTTGTGTATGTATAGTATATATGTACGTACGTGTGTATATACACTACTGTGCAAAAGTTTTACATAGCTCCCAACTGTCCCTGATTTCGAGGGACTGTCCCTGATTTGGAGCAATGTCCCTCTGTCCCTCATTCCTCCTCATTTGTCCCTCATTTTGGCCTGATCTTATTTAGATGTCTATAAAATGCACTTTTTATCTATCAAAAAGTGTTTTCCAGCACCAAACCCTTCATCTGATTTCTAAATTGCTGCATTTGTAAATTTCAAAAGCCAATATAAAGTAATAGCAGTGGTAAAAAAAAAGCCCTTGTGGATTAACCAATCCTGTTTTTTTTTTTTTTTTTTACAATTCTTCTTTAAGGGGGCGTGGCAAGGGGTGTGTCCTATGCCTACATACTTTTGCTGGTATGTGTCCCTCATTCCCATCTCAAAAAGTTGGGAGGTATGGTTTTAGGCAGGTGTGAAAAAATGCTGTAACTTAAGAATGCTTTCAGAAATAAAAGTGTTAATAGTTTATTTGTATCAATTAACAAAATGTAAAGTAAATGAACAGAAGAGAGATCCAAATCAAATCAGTATTTGCTGTGACCGCCTTTGTTTTCAAAGCGGCATCAATTCTACACGTGCACATCATTTTTGAAGGAACTCAGCAGGTAGGTTGTTCCAAGCATCTTGGAGAATTAACCATAGATCTTCTGTGGATGTAGACTGCCTCAGATCCTTCTGTCTCTTCATGTAATCCCAGACAGACTCGATGATGTTGAGATCAGGGCTCTGTGGGGACCAACCTTCACTTCCAGGACTCTTTGTTCTTCATTAAAGTGAAGATAATTCTTAATGTCATTGGCTGCATATTTGGGGTTATTGTCCTGCTGCAGAATAAGATTGGGTCCAATCACACACCACCCTGATGGTATGGCATGATGGATAAGTAACTGCCTTTATTTCTCAGCATTAAGGACACCATTGATCCTGGTCAAATCTTCAACTCCATTTGTAGAAATGCGGCCACAAATGTACAAGGAACCTCTACCATGCTTCTCTTTTGCCTGCAGACATTCATTATTGTACCGCTCTCCAGCCCTTCAGTGAACAAACTGCCCCCTTCTAGAGCCAAATATTTCAAATTTTAACTTATCACTCCAGAGCACCTGCTGCCATTTTTCTGCACTCCAGTTCTATGTTTTGGTGCATAGTTGCGTCGCCTCGCCTTGTCTCCATGTCTGAGGTGTGGCTTTTTGACTGCAATTCTTTCATGAAGACCACTTCTGGCCAGACTTTTCCAGATAGTAGGTGAGTGTACATGGGTCCAGGGCCACCATCAGGGGGTACAGCCATCACAAGTATAAGTGGGCCCAGTGGCCTGAGGGGCCCGCTGGGGCCAGAAAAAGGCAGGACGGGTGGAGGGAGCCATGCTGTGCATTAAACAAACATTTTAATAGCTTCTGCTATTGTTGTGTCAATAAGCTGTGCGGGTTCCCTGGTCCCTGTGCAGGGTCCCTCTGTCGAGTCTCTGGTGGCTGTGTGGGTTCCTGTGCAGGGTCCCGGGTCCTTGGTAGCTGTGCGGGGTCCCTAGTCCCTGTGCTGAGTCTCTGGTGGCTGTGCGGGGTCCCTGGTCCCTGTGTGGGGTCCCTGGTGGCTGTGTGGGGTCCCTGGTGGATGTGTGGGGTCTGTGGTGGTTGTGTAGGGTTCCAGGTGGCCGCGCAGGGTCCTGGGTCCTTGGTGGCTGTGCGGAGTCCCTGGTGGCTGTGCAGAGTCTGTGGTCCCTGTGCGGGGTCTCTAAATGTCTGTGCAGGGTCCCTGCACGGAGTCTCTGGTGGCTGTGCAGCGTCCCGGGTCCTTGGTGGCTGTGCGGGGTCCCTGGTGGCTGTGCAGGGTCCCTGGTGGCTGTGCGGGGTCCCTGGTCCCTGTGCTGGGTCCCAGGTCCATGGTGGCTGTGTGGGTTCCTGTGCCGGGTCCTTGGTGGCTATGCAGAGTCCCTAGTCCCTGTGCTGGGTCTCTGGTGGCTGTGCGGGGTCCCTGGTCCCTGTTCGGGGTCCCTGGTGGATTTGTGGGGTCGGTGGTGGTTGTGTGGGGTTCCTGGTGGCTGCGCAGGGCCCCTGGTGGCTGTGTGGGGACCCTGGTGGCTGTGCAGGGCCCCTGGTGGCTATGCAGGATCCCTTGTGGCTGTGTGGGGTCCTTGGTGGTTGTGCGGGGTCCCTGGTGGTTGTGCGGGGTCTCTGGTGGCTGTACAGAGTCCCTGTGCAGGGTCTCTGGTGGCTGTGTGGGGTCCCTGTGCGGGTTCTCTGATGGCTGTGCGGGGTCTCTGGTGGCTGTGCAGGGTCCCAGGTCCTTGGTGGCTGTGCGGGGTCCCTGTTGGCTGTGCGGAGTCCGTGGTCCCTGTGCGGGGTCTCTGATGGCTGTGCAGGGTCCCTGCACGGAGTCTCTGGTGGCTGTGTGGCGTCCCTGTGCGGGGTCGTTTGGTAGCTGTGCGGGGTTGCTGGTGGTTGTGCGGGGTCCCTGGTGGTTGTGCGGGGTCCCTGGTCCCTGTGCTGGGTCCCGGGTCCTTGGTGGCTGTGCGGGGTCCAGGGTCCCTGTGCTAGGTCCTGGGTCCCTGGTGGCTGTGTGGGGTTTGGGTTGGAGAAGTAAGCACATAGTGTAGTGGAGGGGGGGTGGGGGCACCCCCCACATGCAGGTAGGTGACACACTCTGCATGGGGCAGGCACAGATGACAGTTAACTGTTCAAGTGAGGGAAGGAGTAGTGGAGAGCCCAGTCTGAGGAGGAGGGTGACAATGATGTTGGTGTCTGTGCACAGGGTGTTGACTTGACTCTGTCCACAGATCACTCACCTCTACTAAGACATGGGGGCTGATTTACTAAATATGGAGAGTGTAAGATCTGGTGCAGCTATGCATGGAAACGAATCAGCTTCCAGTTTTTTTTTGTCAATGCCTACTTGAACAAGCTGAAGTTAGAAGCTGATTGGCTACCTTGCACAGCTGTACCAAATTTGCACTCTCCAGTTTTAGTAAATGAACCCCAGGATGTTTTATGTCACTTGGTTGTTCTAGACCATTAGTGTGAAAGTCCTCGGGCTTTCACACTGGAGAAACAGCAGCCACTGTTTCAGGTCGGTTTGCAGACGCTATTTTTAGCGCAATAGCCCCTGCAAACCGTCCCAGTGTGAAAGGGGTCTAAAGGAACCCGTAGAATAAATGAAATACTTATGGCAGTGAATAAAACTTTAAAGTACTTTAAGATATACCACTGCTATCTAACTCATCCAGGCATCAGATAGCATCTACATCTCTAAAGGACACAGTCATGACAGAGTGGCTGATGGGAGTAACCATCGCATGGTAGCGGCACATGCTACCCGACACAACTGGAAGTGTCGGATAGCAGTGGACCCGGGATCTCTGGGGTCAGGAGTCTGCAGGGTCCTCCCATGCATTTCAACTGATTTACAGAAATCAGTTTGGAAATCAAGTTGTAAATGGAATGTTCACAAGTCCAGCAAAAAAGTAGAGCAAAGGAAAGGTTGGTATGATTACTTGCTCAGTGTATAGAAGCCAGTCCCAGTCTTATGAATATTAAAAAACAGCAATGTGTACTTTAAAATGTGCATAGAAATGTACCTACTCAATGATTAGTGATGCTGGTCCAAGATAAGCACAAGTGCAGTTACCAGAAATGTTTTCCTAGTCATCTGTTTTATTATTCAACACAGGTTTCCTCTCAGCATGTAGATCCCCAGAATATTTTAACTTGCTACTGAGTACTATAAATGAATAGTATGAACAGACATAAATATTACGCCAGGAACCATGTGGTTTGTGACAACACTAAAAAGAAAAGTACCAAACATAGCTTAGAGGGATACTGAGGGAATTCTTTGCATTTTTCAATCCTCAAACTCCCATGTCTGAATTATATCAAAGGAGTTTCTATGCAAAAGGAAAAGTGGACCCTGGATTCTGAACCCTGCAAGTGGATGAAGGTTCCTTTTTATATTTCACTTCCTTTCTGGAGCCCCCGGAGAACATTCATAGTGAAGACAACCATACTTAGCTAACTTCCTGTCAATGGAGAAAAGCAGGGTACAGATGTCGGTGATCAGACCTCATCAGCTTCTGAAAGCACACGTGAGCCTCAGTGCTCAAATCTCTGATATAAAGTCAGCCAATTTGGATCTTAGGGAACTACAGATTTTTATGGCTGAGACTTAAAGCGATATTAAGCCCAGGTTCACACTGGGTACGATTTGAGATGCGATTTCACATGTCAAATCGCATCTCAAATCGGCGGCATTTGCCAGCATTTGTCAGCAATGGCACTGTCCTAATCGGTGCGACGCCGCATCTGCGGCGCTGCACCGATTTCAAAAAGTAGTTCCTGTACTACTTTTTGCGATTTCGGGCCGCGATTTACATTGAACCCTGCACAGATGTCTCTTAAATCGCGGCCGAAATCACGGCAAAATCGCGGCAAAATCGCAGCAGCGAAATTGCGGTAAAATCACGATTTTACCGCGATTTTGAATTCGCAGCAGTGTGAACCTAGCCTTAACCCAAAAACGTCACGTATTGCAGCTAACCAGTTCTTAGGCCTTTTTCCCATTTTAGGCCTTTTTTTTTTAGTTTCCCCTTTGTGATCTGGCCAGTAAGTGTTATTTTTAAACTTCCTTTACCAAACCAAGTTGTCCAGACAAAGTTTAAGCGATTAGATACATTTGTGGCTGTGGGAAGAGGGGCAGTAAAAACATGCAGGGGGGTAAATAAAACTGGAGCAGGCAGAACCTTGACAAGCTGTGCATGGCATGCAATCAGATTCTAGCTTTAGTTTGTTCAGTTAAGCTTTGAAAGGGAAAGAATAATGCGGATTGCTTGCCATGCACAACAGTACTACCCACACCCTGGCCAGGTTCTGTTGCTCAAGAGGGGAGACATCCTGGGATAGAAAGGCCCAGATTCACGTAGATGGGCGCAAAATTGTGCGAACGTAACGTATCTCATTTACGTTAGGCCGCCACAAGTTTTTCAGGCAAGTGCTTTATTCACAAAGCACTTGCCTGTAAAGTTGCGGCGGCGTATCGTAAATCACCTGGCGCAATTCAAATTCGGCGGGTAGGGGGCGTGTTTCGTTTAAATGAAGCGTTTCCCCGCGCCGAACGAACTGCGCATGCGCCGTCCCTAAAATATCCCAGTGCGCATTGCTCCAAATGACGTCCCAAGGACGTCATTGGTTTCGAAGTGAACGTCCAGCCCCATTCACGGACGACTTACGCAAACGACGTAAATGTTTACATTTTCAACGCGGGAACGACGGCCATACTTAACATTGGCTGGCCTCATAGACCCAGGGGCAACTTTACGCCAGGAAAAGGCTAACGTAAACATCGTAACTTTACTGCGTCGGCCACGCGTACGTTCGGGAATTCGCGTATCTAGCTAATTTGCATACTCGACTGGGAAATAGACGGAAGCGCCACCTAGTGGGCAAAAAGAAAAATTGCAGTTAAGATCCGACGGCGTAAGAGACATACGCCTGTCGGATCTAATGGATATCTATAAGTAACTGATTCTAAGAATCAGTCGCATAGATACGACGGCGCTACGCAGAGATACGACGGCGTATCTGGAGATGCGCCGTCGTATCTCTTTTGAGAATCTGGGCCAAAGTGTGTTTCCTGGAGTAAAGCATAAAGTGAAAATTGAAGGAAACAAGCCTGAAGAAGGCAAACTAACGAACCTTGTGTATAGTAAATGGTGCTGTGCTGCTGGAGTGAACATTTATTGCACTATGAGTATTGTGCAAAGCAGAATAAAACATAAAAGAACACTGTGTAGTGCTGAGAAGTGAAAATGCAAAAAAGCAATCAAATGGCATGCAACTCTGCAAATAATTACCTAAAAACTATGAATTCATATAATTATATATCCAATGCTCATTGGGCGGTGTATAGAGAGCAACTAGTTATACAGATATAAATGTAACTAGTCAATGAATAAAATGTGGCTCATCCAACAGTGCAGTGTGCTAGAGTCCTTTGAGGCATTGGTGTATCCCTTTACCATAAGTTGTGTATATCAATAGTTAGTTGTGTCTTCTCTTTCCACCGTTGTGACACCTCTGTGCTCTCTAGCCTCTCACTTTAATACTGCTTGGTTACAGCATATAGCTGTTACCGTAACTCAATCTGGTAGTCCATGCCCGTTTAGGTCCGCCTAAAAAACTGGCAGGCGGACCTGAATGGGCCGCCCGTGTGAAAGAGCCCTAACTGTGGCGGCTGGTCCATAAGCAGTTAAAGATCAAGATAAAATGTATTTATTCATTCATTATTCATTGATTCATAAAACGGATTCTTCTTAGCCCGCAAATATTTGTCAAATATACATTGTGGCCCTTATACTGAAAATGTTTAAGATCTCTGCACTAGAGAATTGTCTTGGGAGAAAGCTATACTTCTATTGTTTCCTGAGACCTCCCTCTCATGGTGGCCAGGGGGGATCGACTTCCACATCACAACAGGATGTAAACAGTGGTGGTGGGGGGATCTACAGGTTGTGGTTGGATGTGCACACTGGTCTCTTGAAGTATAAGACTTTTTAGTTTTCCTTTTTCATGCTACCCACAGTGGCAACGACAGCTAAAGTATCAGCATTAAATTATGAACATTAGGCAAGACATCTTATGATTACATATTCATGCTGTGAATCTTGCTTAATTGTACATTAGAAAGCAGTCACTGGTGTGCGCTGTGTCAGGAGCAGTGCTGATGCGCACCACAATGCAACTTTTTTTCTTTTTGCAACCTTATTGAAATGTCACATTTGTGACATTTCATTTAGTTCTATTCAAAGCAGCAGTGTTGTGATATTGTGTACTGCATCACAGCATGCTGTGGTAAAAAAAAGTACTACATGGCATACATTTTTCAGCGCATACCACTGCAACACAAGTGAAAGGTAATTTTATTTAAATTACCCTCTTATACAGCTGTCACCAGAACATGTTTCTCCATTGGAAGATATCATAGTTATATAGTTACATAGTTAGTCAGGTTAAAAAAAGATACAAGCCTATCCAGTTCAACCAATAAAAAGACCCCTTTCACACTGAAGGAGCTTTTCAGGCGTTTTAGCACTAAAAATATCGCCTGAAAAGCATGTGAAAGCCAGAGTGCTTTCAAACTGGGGCGGTGCGCTTGCAGAACCAAAAAAAAAAGTCCTGCAAACAGCGTTTTAGGGCATGCAGGTTTGGTGTATGCACTGCCCCTAAACCGCCCCTGCCATTAAAATCAATGGGCAGCGCTGCCAACGCGCCTGGAAAGCTCTCCGGCAGCGGCGCTTTGCGGGTGCTTTTAACCCCTTGTTAACCCCTTCTTAGGGGTTAAAAGCGCGCCGCTCCCGCCCACACAGCACCGGTAAAGCGCCGCTATAATTTGCTGTTCTTTACCGCTAAAACAGCCCGCGCCCCAGTGTGAATGGGCTCTAAGAAAAAAAAAAAATACAATCCCATCCTTCACCCACAGTTGATCTAGATGAAGGCGAAAAACCCCAGCAAAGCATGATCCAATTTGCTACAGCAGGGGAAAAAATTCCTTCCTGATCACCTGAGAGGCAATCGGATTTTCCCTGGATCAACTTACCTATAAATGTTGGTACCTAGTTATATTATGTAGATTAAAGCGGTGGTTCACCCTCCATAGCAACATTTTAGCATAAAATGAGGCATAGTAGCGCGAGCTACAGTATGCCTGTCTTGATTTTTTTATCCCCGTACTCACAGTGCAATCGTACATTGAAGATTCCGTCTCCCCGCGGGGAATGGGCGTTCCTATCCAGACGGAGGATGATTGACGGCCGGCTCTGGCACGTCACGCTCCCCGAAGACAGCCGGAGTAGGTCTCGGCTCTTCATGGCGCTATACGGCGCCTGCGCACAGACTATGCGCAGGCGCCGTGAAGAGCCAAGCCTATTTCGGCTATTTCCGGAGAAGCGTGACGTGCCAGAGCCGGCCGTCAATCATCCTCCGTCTGGATAGGAACGCCCATTCCCCGCGGGGAGACGGAATCTTAAATGTACGATTGCACTGTGAGTACGGGGATAAAAAAATCAAGACAGGCATACTGTAGCTCGCGCTACTATGCCTAATTTTATGCTAGAAGAAAAAAAACATTTTTTTTTTTGTTTATAGGGTGAACCCCCGCTTTAAGGAAAGAATCCAGGCCCCCTTGTCCTCTGTGATGACCTTAAAGTGAATAACTCAACACCAAGTTCACTATATGGGCCACTTATGTGTTTATACATGTTGATCATATCCCCCTTAGCCTGGGTACACACTGCATCCAATTTGCATAGCAGAAGATTGTGACCGGCTCTCAATGGAGCCAATTCACACATCTCTTGAGCGGCTCCGGTGCGAATTGCACAGGAGTCCTGTGTGTCTTTTGGTCCATTTCAGGTCCGAATTCAGCCCAAAATTTGGACCTGAACCAGTGAATGGAGAAGCACCGGACCCCCTGCTGTGAGCCGCTCTGTGCTCTGGTGTGAGCCCAGCCTTAATCTCCTCTTCTCAAGAGAGAATAGTTTCAGTTTCTCTAATCTTTCTTCATAGCATGCCTCTTGTAAGTTTGGTTGCCATTCTCTGCACTTTCTCCAATTCCCCCGATATCCTTTTGTGAGAACTGGTGCTCAATACTGAACTGCATATTCCAGATGAGGTCTTACCAAAGATTCGTACAGGGGCAAAATGATATTTCTCTCTCTGGAGTCCATACCTCTCTTAATCAGGACTTTGTTCGCTTTGGAAACCACAGCTTGGCATTACATGCTATAATTAAGCTTATGATCTATCAAAACCCCCAGATCCTTCTCCACTATGGATTCCCCCAGTTGTACTCCCCCTAGTATGTATGATGCATGCATATTCTTAGCCCCCAAGCATAACTTTACATTTTTCAACAATAAACCTCATTTTTCACACAGTTGCCCAATTAAAAAGTGCATTGAGGTTGACTTAAGTTGGAGACATCCTGTAAGGACGTTATTCCACTGCATAGCTTGGTGTCATCTTCAAAGACTGAAATGGTACTTTTAATCCCAGACCCTATATATCATTTATAAAGATATTAAAAAGTAAGGGTCCCAACACTGAACCTTGGGGTACACCACTGATAACCTTTGACCATTCTGAATAAGAATCATTAACCACTACTCTCTGAATTTCGATCTTTTAGCCAGTTTTCTATCCATTTACAAACTAATCTTTCCAAGCATGTAGACTTTACCTTACACATGAGCCGTGTGTGGGGAACTGTGTCAAATGTTTTTCCAAAATCCAGGTATACCACGTCCACAGCCACCCCTCTGTCCAAGGTTTTACTTACCTCCTCATAAAAAGAAATCAGGTTTGTTTGACAACTTCTGTCTTTCATGAACCCATGCTGTCTGTTGCTTAAAATATTTTATTCCAGCAAGAACTCGTCTATGTGGTCTTTTCTTTCCAGTATCTTCCTGACTATAGAAGTTAAACGAACAGGTCTATAGTTACTTGGTAAAGACGTTGATCCCTTTTTAAATATGGGCATTACACCAATCCAGTGGAACCATTCCAGTAATTAACAAGTCCCTAAAAATTAAACAATGGCTTTGAAATGACCAAGCTCAATTATTTTACGATCCGTGGGTGTATGACATCTGCTTCAGGTGCTTTATCCACCTTTATTCTGTCTAAATATTTCTGGACCATATTACTTTTGAGCCATTGTGCATCATTTGGGGCTGTGTCACTACCATCCCCATTATGGACATGAGCTCCCCATGTTCCTTTGTATACACAGAACTGAAGAAAGTATTTATTAAAATTGCCTTCTCTTTGTCCCCAGTCACCCACTTTAGATTATTTTGTAAAGGGCCTGCAACCTTAGACCTGACCTTTTTACTATTAATATATTTGTAGATTTGTTTTAAATCTGTAGTTTGTTTTGACTTTTTTTTCGTCCTTGATTTCCCTTTTACATATTCTGTAATTGGCGCTTATTTGTGTTCATGTACGTGACAACAAACAAATGATCAATTAAACATTGCAAAGTAAATCACATATATAGCATAAAAATTGCATGAATCTATAGATAGTTGAAAAAACAAGCTTAAAGTCCGTATGTGACCATATTCCCAACGGCAGAACAATTAATTCTGAGGTAAAACTTAAAATTCTTCCACCACGAGTGCTCAATGGGAAGATGGCAACTCACCAAAGGTGTTTGACCCATTTTTACAGGAAGGTAAAAATATGTGTTTGGAATACCAATTGATTCCACTGTTAGCACCATTCCACTTCAATGGCTCCTCGATATATGGCTATGGTAGGAAAAATGACTTCACAAGAAACATGGCTAAAAAGTCTCATAGTGTAGTATGTTTGTTTGAATGTTTTAAAAGCAGTAACAAAATAGATTGCACTCAAGTTAAAGTGCCTAACCTGGCACTAGGTAAAACAGTGTGTGCGGATATGGCTTGGTCTCCGATGGTAGCGTGCTGTTCACATCTCTCTCTGGATGCTAAAGCCTGTGTGAGATTTCAAATGTGACCCGGAAGTGATGGATCCTCCGCTCTGATGCACATTTTGCCGCGTTTAGCGTCTTAGAAGTCAGGAAGCTAAGCATGGTGGAAGAATTTGAAGTTTTATCTCAGATTGGACTACAGGAGAATCAGGACGCCCACTAACACACAGCTCCTTTCTCTATCTGCAATGTAGAGAGCGTCCTGACTCTCCTGTAGTCCAAGAGAGGGGGCGAGCACGACACTCCACACCAGGGAGAAAGCCTTGCATTACTGTGTGGAGTTACAGACAGAAGAACAGGAAGTGAGGATTTCTCAGAAGAAATAAGGACATTTAAAAGCAAAATTGAAAGATGAGGTAAGTGAAGGAGGACTGCACTAAGGTAAAGGAAGCTATTTAGGAAAAAAAAATGTACCTTTACAATCCCTTTAAAAGTTCTCTTAAAGGATTTGTAAAGGAAAAAAAAATTTGCCTAAAATTAATGTCTGCAAGGTAGACAGACAGAATAGTGTAATGATTCTGTTAAAAAACAAGTAAATACCTATTAAATTCCTTCATCTATATCACCTCCGGCATTCTAGTTTCTGTTCTCTCATTTACTTCCTGGTTTGCATCGTTCGTTCATGTAAGAACTACATTTCCCAGTATGAATTGCGGCACGCCCAGTAATTCACACCTCCTTGAGGTCTCTAACACGTAGAGAGCGTCCTGCCGCACAGATGTAGTTCCCAGGAGGGGGTGAGCACGTTACTGACCACCGCAGTAAACCCTCCCGTCACGGTGGTCAGTAAAATCAGACAAGCAGGAAGTGAACAGAACAGAGAAGAAATAGAGCAACTTCTGAGCAAAAACGAACAATGAGGAAGTGAAAAGAGGAATGTCTGCAGGTAAAGGATGCTTATTATGAAAAAATAATTTTTCCTTTACAACCCCTTTAAGCTTGCTTTTTCAACTATCAATGATTTTTTTAAATTTTTATTTTATGTTAAATATGTCTTTTACTTTGCTATCTTTAATTGATCATTCATTTGTTGTCACATACATGAACACAAATAAGCGCCTATTCTTTTATTTAATTCACTTACACTATTGGTGATTTTGTCACCCTAAAACGGGCACATCCCCACATACAGCAAGCGTACATCTTCGCCAGCACACCAAAGATCATCAAACTACGTCCAAAAAAGTTTTAATAACAAAAAATCACATCACAAAGGTTCAACGTCTCGGAGTCGCGCGGGACCCCTTCATCATCACATGCCTGACGAAGGGGTCCTGCGCGACTCAACATTGCACCTTTGTGATGTGATTATTTTGTTATTAAAACTTTTTTGGACGTAGTTTGACGATCCTTGGTGTGCTGGTGAATATGTATGCTTGCTTGATGTTTCCAGGACCCAACTGATAATTACTGCAGCACCCACCATTTTTCTGAGCCATTTCTACTAGGAATGTGTGCGATAGGAATATTGGGCCAGATCCACAGCCAGCCAGCGCAACGTAAATTTTTCCATTTAAGTTACACTGCTGCAAAGTTGCCAAGTTAGGTGCCGATCCATAAAGCACTTACCTGGAAATTTGCGGTGGTGTAACTTAAATCCGTCCGGCGCAAGGCGGGCCAATTCAAATGGGCGAGTCCCATTTAAATTAGGCGCGCTCCCGCGCCGGACGTACTGCGCATGCTCCGTCGGGTAAATTACCCGACGTGCATTGCGCTAACAGACGTCGCTCCGACATCATTTGCTTAGACGGTAACGTAAATGGCGTCCAGCGCCATTCACGGACGTCTTACGCAAACAACGTAGAGTTTGAATTTTCGACGCGGGAACGACGGCCATACTTAATAGGGCTTAGTCAAATAGGACTCAGCCCTATTTTTACACGGCGTAATTCGACGTAAACGACGTAGAATTAGCGCGACGGGCCCGTCGGAACATTCGTGGATCGCCGTAAGTGTTCATTTGCATATTCTAGGCTGGCCGCAAAGGCCTCGCCACCTAGCGGCCGGCCTAGAATTGCATCCTTAAGATCCGACAGTGTAATTCAATTACACATGTCGGATCTTCTGTCTATCTCTTGGAAACTGATTCTGTGGATCAGTTCCAAAGATAGAAACAGGGATACGACGGCATATCAGTAGATACGCCGTCATATCTCTTTTGTGGATTACCCCCATTGATCAGATCCCCACATACAGGATGCCAATTCTATTATATTTATTCAACATTCTGTTTTTAAAATCTCTTTTCTTATTATTTATACCTTTTTTAACTTTGGCCATGAGCCACATAGGTTTTATTTGTAATCTTTTAAACTCATTGCCCATTGGAATATACTTTGCAGTGAATTGGCATACAGTAATTTCCTCTCGCCTCCTTTTCTGGTGACAGTTCTAAATTTTAGGATTTCCCATCACATTCACCCTTTTGTGTTAGTGACTGTTGTCAGCAGGACAGATTGAGAGAGTCGATATCCCTGGTGGGGGCACAGACAAGTGTGAGAGAGGTTCTGGCCCCACACTATGCAACACAACAAAAACATAGCAATATACTTTTATGGAGAAAATGTTAATGAAATTTAAAAAACAAGCTAGATTTCATTAATTTCAGTAGTATAACTGAAACATTCCCTTTAAAACAGATAACATAATACTGGGGAATTTATTAAATGTTTACCAACATTTTCTGGTGGTAGCTCCTTTAACCTCTTGACAACCGAGGACGTCCCTGGGACGTCCTCGACTTTGTGCGGTGATATCTGAATGAATCAGTCATTTAAGGAAGGCATAGTGCCATCCCTGCTGAAAGAGGGCACAATCCAGCCCATCTTGAAAAAACCTAACTTGGATCCCAAGGACCCAACTCACCGCCGCCCCATAACAGGCCTAAATATTCTCTCCAAGATAATGGAGAAAATAGTGGTACAACAGCTGCAACAGCATCTGGATACCCACAATCTACTCGATCCATTTCAATCAGGTTTCCGTCCCGGACACGGGACAGAAACGGCCTTACTCAAAATATGGGACAATGCCCTCGAGGCCGCAGACGAGGGAGAATCCTGTCTCCTGGTTCTGCTAGACCTAAGCGCAGCCTTTGACACAGTAGACCACAAAATGTTACTGATGCGACTGGCCGAGGTAGCTAGAATCGCAGAAGGTGATTTACCATGGTTTTCCTCCTTTCTTGAAAACCGATCACAAACAGTGAAACTGGGATCTTTCACGTCGGAAAAACGCACGGTGCCATGTGGAGTTCCCCAAGGATCCCCCCTGTCACCGGTACTGTTCAACATCTATCTTCGCCCTCTCTTTGATATTATCAGTAGCCAAGAACTACTTTATCACTCTTATGCAGACGATACGCAATTGTATTTTCGCATCTGCAACAAAAAGGATCATCATCTCAGTTTAGAGAAATGTCTCTCTTCGATAGAAAACTGGGGGCCAGATCCACAAAAACCTGGCGTAACTTAAAAAATCCCATTTAAGTTACACTGCCTTAAAGTTTCTACCTAAGTGCCCGATCCACAAAGCACTTATCTAGAAATTTCAGGCTGTGTAACTAAAATTCCGCCGGCGCAAGGCGTTCCTATTCAAATGGGGCGAATCCCATTTAAATGAGGCGCGCTCCCGCGCCGGCCGTACTGCGCATGCGCGAATTTACGTTACGCCGAGTTTTGAGGATCGCGACGGCTTAAAAAAGTTGCGTCGGGAAAAAAAAACAAAAATGACAGCGTCGCTCGGCATGCATTCCTGAGGGAGAACTCCATGCCAATTTTCAAAGAAAAAACCGGCATGGGTTCACCCCCCAGGAGCATACCAGGCCCTTAGGTCTGGTATGGGTTGTAAGGAGACCCCCCTACGCCGAAAAATCGACGTAGGGGGTCCCCCTACAATCCATACCAGACCCGTATCCAAAGCACGCTACCCGGCCGGTCAGGAAGGGAGTGGGGACGAGCGAGCGCCCCCCCTCCTGAGCCGTGCCAGGCCGCATGCCCTCAACATGGGGGGGTTGGGTGCTCTGGGGCAGGGGGGCGCACTACGGGCCCCCCCACCTCAGAGCACCCTGTCCCCATGTTGATGAGGACAGGGCCCCTTCCCGACAACCCTTGCCATTGGTTGTCGGGGTCTGCGGGCGGGGGCTTATCGGAATCTGGGAGTCCCCTCAAATAAGGGGGCCCCCAGATACCGGCCCCCCACCCTAAGTGAATGGATATGGGGTACATCGTACCCCTATCCATTCACCTGTAGGCAAAAAGTTAGTTAGTAAACACACAACACAAGGCCTTTTAAAATAATTTATTATTCTGCTCCGGATGCCCCCCCTGTCTTCTTTATTAGCTCTATTAGCAGGGGGGGCTTCTTCTTCCACTCTCCGGGGGTCTTCCGCTCTCCGGGGGTCTTCTCCGCTCTCGGGGGGGGGCTTCTCCGGGGGGCTTCTTCCATCTTCTCCCCTCTTCCGCTGTTGACTCGGCGAACCCCGGTTCTTCTGCAGATGTCCGGTGCCTTCTTCTTCAGCGCTGGCTGCCTGCTATCTTTGTGTGTTAGCTCGATTTCAAACAGGCAGCCGGCGCGGTCTTCTGTGACGTCAGGGTCTTCTGTTCTTCTCCCCTCTTCCGATGTTGCCTCGTCGCCTGTTGTCGCTGTAATGATGGAAGCGCGCCTTGCATCCCATTTATATAGGCATCACCGTCCCATCATGCTCCGGTAGGTACCCACGTGGTGGGTGCCTACCCACGTGCACCCACCACGTGGGTACCTGCCGGAGCATGATGGGACGGTGATGCCTATATAAATGGGATGCAAGGCGCGCTTCCATCATTACAGCGACAACAGGCGACGAGGCAACATCGGAAGAGGGGAGAAGAACAGAAGACCCTGACGTCACAGAAGACCGCGCCGGCTGCCTGTTTGAAATCGAGCTAACACACAAAGATAGCAGGCAGCCAGCGCTGAAGAAGAAGGCACCGGACATCTGCAGAAGAACCGGGGTTCGCCGAGTCAACAGCGGAAGAGGGGAGAAGATGGAAGAAGCCCCCCGGAGTCCGGAGAAGCCCCCCCCGGAGAGCGGAGAAGACCCCCGGAGAGCGGAAGACCCCCGGAGAGTGGAAGAAGAAGCCCCCCCTGCTAATAGAGCTAATAAAGAAGACAGGGGGGGCATTCGGAGCAGAATAATAAATTATTTTAAAAGGCCTTGTGTTGTGTGTTTACTAACTAACTTTTTGCCTACAGGTGAATGGATAGGGGTACGATGTACCCCATATCCATTCACTTAGGGTGGGAGGCCGGTATCTGGGGGCCCCCTTATTTGAGGGGACTCCCAGATTCCGATAAGCCCCCGCCCGCAGACCGCGACAACCAATGGCAAGGGTTGTCGGGAAGAGGCCCTGTCCTCATCAACATGGGGACAGGGTGCTCTGAGGTGGGGGGGCCCGTAGTGCGCCCCCCTGCCCCAGAGCACCCAACCCCCCCATGTTGAGGGCATGCGGCCTGGCACGGCTCAGGAGGGGGGGCCGCTCACTCGTCCCCACTCCCTTCCTGACCGGCCGGGAAGCGTGCTTTGGATACGGGTCTGGTATGGATTGTAGGGGGACCCCCTACGTCGATTTTTCGGCGTAGGGGGGTCCCCTTACAACCCATACCAGACCTAAGGGCCTGGTATGCTCCTGGGGGGGAACCCATGCCGGTTTTGTCTTTACAAATTGCCGTGGAGTTCTCCCTCGGGAATGCATACCAAATGCCGTCGCTGGAATGGGCTTTTACATGGTGTGACTAGTTTACACTTTGTAACATCAGCCCTAGTTTTACACTTGCAAAATAACACTTACGGCGAAAAAACGAAGCTGGAAAGCTTTGTGGATCGCCTTAAGTGCTAATTTGCATACTAGCAACGGCATTTCGACTCGAAATGCCCCCAGCGGCGGCTGCGGTACTGCATCCTAAGATTCGGCAGTGTAATTCAATTACACATGCCTGATCTTCTGCCTAACTTTGGAAAAAGCCTTTTGAGGATCGTTTCCAAAGTTAGACACAGACTGAACAGCAGTTAAGTCTGCGTATCTCTTTTGAGGATCTGGCCCTGGATGACTAAGAGTTATCTTAAACTCAACAGTTCCAAAACAGAACTTCTTATGTTTCACGCCAGCCGAAAGAGTCAACTGGCAACAACCTGGACACCGCCGCTCATTCTGGGCCAAAGCATCACCCCTAGCTCCAAAGTCAAAAGTCTAGGAGTCATTTTTGACACCTTCATGACAATGGATGCACAAATAGGGTCAATAGTCAGCGGATCGCACCATTTGTTGCGCCTACTACGCAGACTTATTCCATTTATCCCCAAAGAAGACGTAGCAGTCGTGGTGGGAACAATCGTGAATTCCAGACTGGACTATGCAAATGCCCTTTACCTCGGGCTCCCAAAGTACCAAATCGCTCGTCTGCAAGTCGTACATAATACGGCCGCCAGACTGGTGACTGGGAAAAGGACATGGGAATCAATCTCACCTTCGCTGAGAACCCTTCACTGGTTGCCAGTAAAAGACAGAATTGTATTTAAAGCACTCTGCCTGACACATAAGTGCATCCATGGGAAGGCGCCGCAATATCTTTGCGACAAGATAGAACCTCACAATTCTAATCGCGTTCTGCGATCCACTGACCAAAATCTGGTCAAGGTGCCAAAAACCAAATACAAGTCCAAAGGAGAAAGAAGGTTTGCTTTTCAAGGCCCGAGACTATGGAACGCTTTACCAACCAGCGTTCGGTTGGAGGAAAACCACCTGACTTTCAGAAGACAGATTAAAACTCTGCTCTTTTGATGTCATGAGACACGAAACATCAAGCGCCCAGAGGCGATTCAGTTTGCATGTGCCGCGCTATATAAGTTTTTCATTCATTCAGATATCACCGTCTTCAGCCACAGATTCTCTGCATGATAAGACTGATCAAAGCGGCAGTTCCACCGCTTGATCGTTCTTATGGGCAGCTGGAAGGGACGTCACCCCCTCCTCTTTGCCATCCGGTGCTTCTCCGGGCTCTCCCGTGCCATCTGGGGCCCGGAGAGTGAATCGGTCGGCGCTGGCTGGGAGGTATAGAGATGACTGGTGACCAGATGGTCACCAGTCATCTCTGTGACCGTCGGAGGCCCGGGCGCGACATTATGACGTCAAGCCCGGTACCCGGAAGTAAACAAAGCCGCAATCGCGGCTGTCGACCTGAGATCGGTGAATTTGTTTTCTTATTGACCCCACATCTCTCCATAAATAGGACCTGTCACACAGATTCCTATTACAAGGGATGTTTAACATTCCTTGTAATAGGAATAAAAGTGATCAAAAATAAAAATAAATGTAAAAAAAGTGTAAAAAAAAAAAAAGAATTAAGTAAAATAAAAATAAAATACATTTTTTATGTAAACGCCGTTCAAACCCCACATGTGAGATATCGTCGTGTGCGTTAGAGCGTGTGCAACAATTCTAGCCTTAGACCTCCTCTGTAACTTGAAAATAGTAACCTGTAAAAAATGTTAAAGCGTCGCCTATGGAGATTTTTAAGTACTGAAGTTTGGCGCCATTCCATGAGTGTGCGCAATTTTAAAATGTGACATGTTAGGTATCTATTTACTCAGCGTAACATCATCTTTCACATTATACAAAAAAATTGGGCTAACTCTACTGTTTTGTTATTTTTTAATTCATGAAACCGTTTTTTTTTTTTTTTAAAAAGGCGTTTGAAAAATGATTGCGCAAATACCGTGCGAGAAAAAAAGTTGCAATTACAGTTATTTTATTCCCTAGGGTGTCTGCTAAAAAAATATATATAATGTTTGGGGGTTCTGATTAATTTTCAAGCAAAAAAATTGTGATTTTTACATGAAGGAGAGAAGTGCCAAAATAGGCCCAGTTGTAAAGTGGTTAAGAACCACCTGGACCTGATTCAGGCAAGCCTTTGTGCCAGTTTTGGTATCAGTATAGATATATGCGCCAGGATCATGTAGTTCTTGCTACCGCCACTTTACGAATCTGTCTCTGTGACTGCAACAAATTCTTAAAGAATTGCGACCAGTTTGTATTTTAGGAAAAAGGGGCTAATTAAGACCAGCTCTGAGCGACCGTACATAGACACCAGTGCTCAAAGTGATAGCATTTTGTGCTGGGAAACTGTTGTGGATGACCTGATCCTTGAGTTCCTCATCAGGTTCTTTCCACCCTATTACAAAACTCCTCGCCATGCATCTGTCTGTGTGATGGGTGCAGTGGCTGTAGAAGGAGCTCAGTAATGCTGAACTGCACTGGGGATGGAGTGTCTGGTATGGAATTTCTGGCTTTAGCGCACACTACCTTCCAGGACCTTCATATACACATTCCATGCAATCAATAGAACAATATACGACAGGGAACCAAGAGGCTTGGGTAAACAAACTGCGTAAAATCATACTGAGTGTTAAAATAGAGTACATAAAGACCCATCATCCACAATTTCAAAAATAATAAACTTGGGTACATGTGCACGTCAGAAAATTCAAACATCAAAAAGCATTCTAGAAATAACAAGTTAGCACACTGCTGTTAGAATTCCCACATAAAATTGTCTGATTTGCTGCTGAAAATTATTTCCTTGTATATTTTTGCCATGGGTTTATAGCAGCTGAAGAGTTTTCATCAGCTCTACTTTCATAAGTTGATTGTAATTACATGGAAGGAATGATCTACGCTGACATCAGACATGTATAGGTTTTTGCATTGTTTTGACAAGTAATAGCATCTAATTAGCAACCGTGTAAAGATCTTGTCTGGATTTAACAGACGTCTCATCACTGCCTGCAAAAAAAGTATCCCTTCCAATGGAAGAAATGGGATGAAAATATCTGTTTTCTAGAATTAAGCAATCCAGTGAATTTAGACATTATTGACAATGGGCAGAAGTACAAAGGAGACTGGGTGATTTCTATTACATAGCAGTATATGTAAGATTGAAATTGAAACCCCTAAGATGCTTTTCTATACTGTGCAATTTGCTGTATTTAGAGACACAGTGCTATAGCTATATTTTATGAATATGAGAATTTGAGATAGAGCGTGGCCAAAACTCTATACTTTAAGTTTTGTATGTTTTTTTGTGTCTAGAATAAAGGAAGTAAGGCTAAAATTATATTCCAGGTATTCCTGGGATGAAACAGCTTTTAAAAAAAAAACATACTGGGCCAGATTCAGAAAGGAGATACGACGGCGTATCTCTGAGTGTGCGGCGTCGTATCTATGCGACTGATTCATAGAATCAGTTACGCATTGATTTCCCTAAGATCCGACCGGCGTAAGTGTCTTACACCGTTGTATCTTAGGCTGCATATTTACGCTGGCCGCTAGGTGGCGCTTCCGTATAGTTACGCTATGAATATGCTAATTAGGTAGATACGCCGATTCAGAAACGTACGTCCGGCCGGCGCATTTTTTTACGTGTTTACGTTAGGCTTTTTCCGTCGTAAAGTTACCCCTGCTATATGAGGCGTAGCCAATGTTAAGTATGGACGTCGTTCCCGCGTCGAGTTTTGAAAATGTTACGTCGTTTGCGTAAGTCGTTCGCGAATAGGGCTGTACATAAGTTACGTTCACGTCTAAAGCAATGAGGATTTGCGGCGTAATTTCGAGCATGCGCACTGGGATTTTTTCACGAACGGCGCATGCGCCGTTCATAAAATCCGTCGCATACACGGGGTCACCATTCATTTAAATAAAACACGCCCACATCATTCCCATTTGAATTAGGTGGGCTTACGCCGGACAACATACGTTACGCCGCCGTAACTAAGGGCGCAAGTTCTTTCTGAATATGGAACTTGCGCCCTAATTTACGGCGGCGTAACGTATCTGAGATACGTTACGCCCCACCTAAAGATACTCCAAAGTATCTGAATCCGGCCCACTATGTCAATATACTGTACTTAACCTCCTGGGCGGTGTTCCCGAGTCTGACTCGGGGTGAGATTTTTGGGCTACGATCGGTAACCCCGAGTCAGACTCGGGCTCGCCTCGCTGGATGTACAGGGATTGTTTACTTACCTTGTCCCTGGATCCAGCGATGCCACCGCGCTGTGTGAGCGAGCAGGACCTCGCTCGATTCACACAGTGCCTCCGTGTGACGCCGATCTCCGTTCCCTGCGACGTTACGACGCACGGGGACGGAGAACGGCGCCAAATTCAAAAAAGTAAACAAACACTATACATACAGTATACTGTAATCTTATAGATTACAGTACTGTATGTAAAAAAAACACACCCCCCTTGTCCCTAGTGGTCTGTCCTGTGTCATGCATGTCATTTTATATAATAAAAACGTTTCTTTCTCCCTGCAAACTGTAGATTGTCCATAGCAACCAAAAGTGTCCCTTTATGTCAAAAATAGTTTTAGATCAGCTAAAAAACAGCGATAATAAATTATAATCACTTGCAGAATTGTGCGATAGCGATTTGTGGGGAAATTCGTCATAAAAAAAAAAAAATAATGACAGCAACAATTCTGCAACTGAGCAAATTTCAGTGATTTTGATTTGATTACATTATTGAATAATTTTTATTATAATTATATTATTATTTGTTATAATTATTTATAATTATTTATTATATTATAATTTATAATTTTGTTTTTAAAAAAATGTCATACCCGGGATGCCTATTAGAAGCTTGTTTGGTCAGATTTAAGTGAGTTGTTTCTAAAAATGACAGACCTACAATATAAAACGCCAAATTTTCTTGCAAATAATGGTACCGCTTTCAGCATGTTTTTTCTGAAAGAATCATACCGCCAGGGAGGTTAAGAGATTTGGGGTGGGGGGGGCTTGATTGACTTTATTGGTTTTATTTATAAAAGGCTTCACAGGCTGTGCAAGCTGCATAAATATTTAAATGACCTTTCTTAAAGTGGGGCATACATTTAAAAAAAATTTTTTTTCACTTTAATGCATTATCTGTGTTTAGGTAAAAAACCTTCTGTGCCATAGGATCCCCCAGCCCCCCTTATACTTGCCTGAGCTCGATCCAGTGCTGTGCCCGAGAGCAGCGGCTGTCTCCAATTAAATTCTGTGACAAGGGAGTTGGGGGGTGGGGCAGAGCTGCTCTGACTGTGTCTATAGATGCAGGCAGCGCAGCTCAGGATCGAGTCCACATGAGTGCCCCATGGGAGTTGACGTCCTATGGGGGAACTCGCTTAGGGGTGCAGCCAAGAGTGCCGACATGGGGCCCCAGAAGAGAAGGTTTAAGACTACTCTGTGCAAAACCATTTTTCACTTCCTTTCTTGAAGGTATAAAGGATGTGAGAGGGAATATTTCTAAAATGAGGGAATATCCTTTACAGCTTTCCAAAGTAGGGGAATATCCTGTTTACCGAACACAGGAAATTGTCCGTTCAGCACAGGTGCCATTCAGAGAATGCTTTGCAAAGCGTTTTGTGATTGGAAGACGCAGAAAGGTAGGGCAATGACACGTCCAATCAGAGAAGAATTTGCAGTCCTTCAGAAAATGCAAAGAATTCTCTGAATGATGCCTGTGCTGAGCAGCTGACCTCCTGTATTCACAAAGCATTAGGCCAGCCGCTCAACATGGGACCTAGAAGCAAGTGGAGATCACTATACTACTGTGATTTCCAGCTTCCAGCGGAATTGACCAGGTATGGTATATACATAAATACATTGGTCCAAACTGGACCAATGTACCCAAGTATAATATGAACATGACTGGAATTATTCTTTAGGAACGGAAGTTATCATCAGATCACGTGCAGCCATTGGAAAACGTCCCTCACCTCCTGTTATGTTCTGATAACTGTAAAATCTATTTTTTTACAGTGATGACCAGGACAAGTAGAGAGAATCATTTTCCCCAGTGGGAAAAAAAGATAGCAATGAAAACCTGATGGGTTCCAACCAATTCCTACGCTATCCAAATCTTAAAAGCTTTTGCTATAGGTAGGCTTATAACTGTGTATACACTCCTTGGAAGCCTTTGGCCTAGTACACACGAGAGGATTTATCCGTGGATACGGTCCTCTGGACCGTATCCGCGGATAAATCCTCTCGAGGATTTCCACGGATTTGGATCCGATGGAGTGTACTCACCATCGGATCGAAATCCGCGCCGAAATCCCCTCGCGATGACGTGTCGCGCCGTCGCCGCAATGATGACGCGGCGACGTGCGCGACGCTGTCATAAAAGGAATTCCACGCATTCGTCGAATCATTACGACGCATGCAGGGGATCCCTTCGGACGGATCTATCCGGTGAGTCTGTACAGACCACCGGATCGATCCGCGGGAGCCAATTCAAGCGGATAGATTTGTAGACATGTCTACAAATTTTTATCTGCTGGAATTGGGAAATTTCCGCGGATAAATATCCGCAGGAATGTACACACCATAGAATCTATCCGCTGAAACCGATCCGCTGAGATTTTTCAGCGGATGGATTCTATCGTGTGTACGGGGCCTTTGTTTTCTCGTTCTTTTAGATTGAGCCACCTAGGATTTACTAATTAAACCTACAATAAGTCATGGTATTTATTAAAATTGGCTTAGCTTAAATTTATATATCTGTAAATGAGTTTCTAACAAAATAGAAAAGAATATAGAGGTTTCCTAAAGCTTTTAGTAGATAACAAAGGGCAGCAAAATGTACAGACTCGTTACAACCACCCTCAGGACATGCACTTGCTTGAGTGCTCTGTTTATTTGAGAGCATTAGACATGTGCACACTGAAATATTTTGTTTCGGAATTTCGTTTCGTCCAAAAAATAAATGTATTTAGTTACCCCCGAAATTCGTTTTTATTTTTTTATTTTTTTCGTTAAAAAAATGCAGTCTTCCAAAAATCCAAATGAATTGAGGTCAAATCTGTCATTGAAGGCTTATGGTGTCTGTCGAATGTTCTAAGAAGATTCGACGGAATCTTAAAAAAAAAAAAAAAGATTCGTCAGAGCAACGAAACTGTACGATGCCGCAATCGTACATTTCCGGTCAAATGTTCCGCCTACAAGCTATAGAATAATTCTAATGTTGTATGACTAATAATAATTATATTTATTAATTATTATTAATAGTCAACCAACATTAGAATTCTTCTATAGCCTATGGGCAGAGCATTTCACCATAAATGTCCGCTTGTTGCGATCGTATGTTTTTAGCAACTTCGTTGAATCTTCATGTCTCTCTATGTCGAATCTTTTCTCTCTATGTCGAATCTTTTCTCTCTGTGTCGACTCTTCTTTATGTCTCCCTATGTCGAATCTTTTCTCTCTATGTCGAATCTTTTCTCTCTATGTCGAATTTTTTCTCTCTATGTCGACTCTTCTTTATGTCTCCCTATGTCAAATCTTTTCTCTCTATGTCGACTCTTCTTAATGTTTCTATAATGTCAAATCTTTTCTCTCAGGCCTCGTACACACGACCGAGTTTCTTGGCAAAAACTAGCAAGAAAGTTGCTGGGATTTTTTTTTGCAGAGGAAACCGGTCGTGTGTACATTTTTCGACGAGGAAACTGTCGAGGATCCCGTCGAGCCAAAAAGTGAGCATGTCTTCTTTTTCCTCGACGGGAATGAAGAAACTTGCCTTGTCGAGTTCCTCGACAGCCTAACAAGGAACTCGACAAGGAAAACAATGTGTTTCGCCCGTCGAGTTCCTCGGTCGTGTGTACGAGGCTTGAATGTTGAATCTTTTCTCTTTATGTATAATAATATTGGACTAACAGAGTTAAGTTTAGTCACATTCGACCGCAACGAAAACGAAAATAAAGCATTTGTTTATGTCGGATCTTTCGGTTTTCATCTTCTGTGCTTTCGTTATCGTTTGTTAAAACGATAACGAAAATACCTGAAATTCGGACGAAAATGCATTCGGACAAAAACAAATGCACATGTCTAGTGAGCATTGCAATAATGGCTTCATTGGTTAACCGTCACTTCTGTCTTTCCTTACTACTGCAGTATTAACAATTAGGAATTACAATTTTCCCCAAACAGCATTAGAGTTAAAATAGTAAGAGTTTTCCCTTCACACCTTATTTCAGATTTTGTGATGGGGTAGCTGATTGTTTTCAGCTTAGGTATGATTAACTTATTAGGGCTTTTTCCTTAACGGTGCTAAAGGTAACAAACTTTGAGGAATTATGCTTAGTTGCAACTGTCTGTGTATAAAAGGTTGCACATACTGTAAAATCAAGTTTTCCTTGTCAGCCATACTGTGTTTTTAAAAAAACCATTTGAAACTACACAAGGTAACTGATGTTTGCCAGTGGTGGTCATGGAGAAAATAGTATCCCCCACTTAAGACATTGACAACAGGGCTTTTAGAAATGAGAAAATAGCCTACGGCAACTTTTCTTTCTATGGAGGTAATCAATAACTCTTACGGTGTTGGAATATGTAATGTGGGCCACTGATACCACAAAACACTGTTTTCATAATTTAGAGAATGCCCAAGCTTTCAAACCCATCATGTTAGCACTGACAAGATACATGTAACTACAAAACTACTCAGTTCAATTGTAGAATACTGATTGTAAAACACAACTATGATTATAGCACATTTATTTTATCCAAGAATTTGTTTCTGTACCCTCAGTGACATTAGGCCCCGTTCACGCTTTTCATGTAACGCATCCCCTAAGGAGCCTCAAGTATACTGGGATTCACCACCCTGCACAGCTAGGCAAGCCACATTTTCACAGGCGCTTGAGTAAGAGAGCAATCTGTGATTTTTTATTTTTTTGTTTTATTGAGGATAATAATTTGGATAGGGATGGGAGGATATGGGATGCCTATTTGACTTCAACAACAACTTCAGGGACAACTCTTCCTTTTTACAGTCTCTTTATTTAGCTCTCTTCTCCATTTCAGCACTTAAAGTGGAGTTCCACCCATAAATATAACATTACATCTGTAGTTTTAAAAAAATGTCATTAGTCCTTTACGAATTTTTTTATTTTTTTTAGATGCCTTCAAAGTGTTGTTGCTAGGCAGAATAGTTAATCTTCCCACTTCCTGCACCTAGGTGCTTAATGCTTCCTAACCTACACCGCACAGACTCCTGGGAATGTAGTGGGTGTAACTTTCCAGGAGTCTGTGCACTCCCCAGTCTCAAAGAATCATGTGACTTGGACAGTACAGGTGCTGAAACCTGATCTGACACTGCTTGTGCAGCACTGAGCATGTGCAAGATTTGCAAGGCTGAAATCCAGGAAGTGATACAGTCTGGCTTCATGATGCACACACTTAAGATGGCCCCAGTCAATTTCTATTTTATAAAGTGTCTAAATGCTGTAACAACCTAACAAAACGGACCTTAGTTTACAGACTAACTTTACTAGAATACATTAAGCTTGTGTATTACAGGGGTATTTATATTTAAAAAGTGAAATTGTGGCCGGAACTCCGCTTTAATTGCAGAACCTAGCTGAAAAACTGTGAATACCTGACAGTCACTCAGTCAAATGAAGTAATGGCCCATTACAGGTAAAAACCTGAGACCCCTAAGGTATGTAGTAGAATTTCAGTGTCCAGCTTACATCACTCCTGTGGCTACTGATCCCAGTACCACCTCTTCAGGCACTGCCAAGCCACCTGGCTGCAGCTGCCCCTTTCACTAGCCTTCCAGGCTAACTTTTCCACACTGTCCTCCAGACTGACACTCGCCAGCCCACCTGGCTGACTCACAAGAGATCTCCCAAACGTGCTGACCTGCTCCCTCTGTCCTCTCTCCATGTGTTTTGGTAGGAATCTTCCAGCACCCAAGCCCCAGGCCCGAGCTCACCTCACCCGCCCAGACTAGGGGGCACCCTCAAGGACAACCGACAGCCTTCTCAGCACCATATCTTCATTTTTCACCCAACTGCCCCTCCCTGGCATGACACATGTCTATTTATGAGGTGGCCTGCCCCCTGCCAGCCCTTTACTGGGGATTGGCTGAGGCCCTCATAAATATTCAGAGCAACTTCTCCTAACTTTCACCCACTATGTCTGGAACATTCTCCAATGTTCCAGAGAACAGAGTGAGGTACCAGAGAAGCTGCTAGGATGAGTCACCCAGCACTAAGTCACTAAACCCTGACCCAGTTTCATAGCTCAAGCTTAGCCCTGAGCTAAAACTAATTTTTACCTACACTAACACAAACCTATCTACATCTAGCACACAAGAGGGTGATACACAGTTAAAAACACAATATGCAATTTTCACATGTGCAGCAACACACACCAGAAAACCTGTGAATATACATTGCAAGTCATACAAAATGTACAACAAGATTAAAACACATTTATTTTAATTACAAAAATGTAACTGGTATTGTAAACAATTAATTTGAAGATAAGGAACTGATAAAATGCTTTGATTTTAAAAAGGATATATGGAAATAAAGCCTACATATGAATGTAATACATGTATGAGAGTTGTTTTACCTTCCAAAGGATTTGTATTTGGTCTATCCAGTTCTGAGATATTACACAGCCCAGCCTCAGGCCCCTTTCACACTTGTACAAATTCAAAGCCGTGTGACTTTAGTGCGATTTCGCGAACACAATTTTGCCGCGATTTTACCACGATTCCGCGCGATTTTGCCGCGATTTTGGATCAGTACTACTTTGCCAGAACTTTGGCATTAACCACTTGCCGCCCGCCAATGACATATTGACGGCGGCAAAGTGGTTGTCTGATCCTGACCGGACGTCATATGACGTCCTCAGGATTCTGAGCCGCTGCGCGCCCCCGGGGGCGCGCATCGCGGCGATCGTTGTTGCGGGGTGTCAGTCTGACACCCCGCAACACCGATCTTGGTAAAGAGTCTCTCACGGAGACTCTTTACCACGTGATCAGCCGTGTCGAATCACGGCTGTTCACGGTGTAAACAGGAAAAGCCGTTGTCGGCTCTTCCTCACTCGCGTCTGACAGACGCGAGTAGAGGAGAGCCTATCTGCGGCTCTCCTGACAGGGGGGGTTCGCGCTGATTGTTTATCAGCGCAGCCCCCCCTCGGATCGCCACATGGACCACCAGGGATGCCCACCCTGGACCACCAGGGTGGGCAAAAAAAAAAAAAAAAAGTCAAAAAAAAAAAAAAAAAAAAGTCTGTCAAAAAAAAAAAAAAAGCATTAAAAAAAAAAAAGATGCCAATCAGTGCCCACAAATGGGCACTGACTGGCAACATAGCTAAATCAGTGCCGCCCCAGTGTCCATCAGTGCCACCCCACATTGTCCATCAGTGCCACCCTACAGTGTCCATCAGTGCCACCCCACAGTGCCCATCCATGCCCAGTGCCCACCTATCAGTGCCCATCTGTGCCACCCATAAGTAGCCATCAGTGCCACCCATAAGTGCCGCCCATGAGTGCCCATCTGTGCCGCCTATGAGTGCCCAGTGCCGCCCATCAGTGCCCATCAGTGCCGCCCATGAGTGCCCATCAGTGCCGCCCATGAGTGCCCATCAGTGCCGCCCATGAGTGCCCATCAGTGCCGCCTATGTGTGCCCATCAGTGCCGCCTATGTGTGCCCATCAGTGCCGCATACAAGCGCCGCCAATCAGTACCACCACATCTGTGCCCGTCAGTACTACCTCATCGATGCCCATCAGTGCCATCTCATCGGTGCCCATCAGTGCCGCCATATCAGTGCCCGTAATTGAAAGAAAACGTACTTATTTACAAAAAAATTAACAGAAAAAAATAAAAACATATTTTTTTTCAAAATTTTCAGTCTTTTTTTAGTTGTTGCGCACAAAAAAAAAAATCGCAGAGGTGATCAAATACCACCAAAAGAAAGCTCTATTTGTGGGGAAAAAAGGACGCCAGTTTTGTTTGGGTACAGTGTAGCATGACCGCGCAATTGCCATTCAAAGTGCGACAGTGCTGAAAGCTGAAAATTGGCTTGGGCGGGAAGGTGTATACGTGCCCTGTATGGAAGTGGTTAACCAATGAAAACATAAATGGTGTGAGGTAATTCCTTTTTCTGCCATAGTTGTTTTCAGTTCCTGTTTGCTTCCTGGTTGTTGTGGTGTGGTGTGGTGTGACAGAAAATGTTTGCTACTCAATATATCGCCGCAGCAGTTGTCATTGCTGCTGCAGCAGTAGCGGTGCATGAGGAAGAAGAGGAGGAGAAGCAGAGGACAAGGACATCTCTTTTTTTGGGCTGTTAGGAGCACATTGTTTCTGAGGGAATAACCAGGAAGTGAATGTGTCCTAGAAAAATGTGCTTGGGAGGGGCTACTATGTTGAAAGGATTGGGTGGGATAAGGGTCAAAAAGCTGCTTGTGCTTACAGCTTGTGCTTACAAAGTCATACTGAAATAGTGTCTATATTATTATTCAGGTACGATTTGCATGCTACTTGAGGGTTTAACATTGAGGTCTATGGACATCAACTCGCATGGAAGTTGGACCAAAGTAGTGCAGGGACTACTTTGAAGTCGGCACGACTTAAAGTCGTGCCAATATGAATGGAAGTCATTGAAAATCTAGGAGAATGACTTGTCATGCGATTTTGCATTCCAAAATTGTGGAACAAGTCGTATAAGTGTTAACCACTTACCCCCCGGACCATATTGCTGCCCAAAGACCAGAGTACTTTTTGCGATTCGGGACTGCGTCGCTTTAACAGACAATTGCGCGGTCGTGTGGGCTCCCAAACAAAATTGGCGTCCTTTTTTTCCCACAAATAGAGCTTTCTTTTGGTGGTATTTGATCACCTCTGCGTTTTTTATTTTTTGCGCTATAAACAAAAATAGAACGACAATTTTGAAAAAAATGAATATTTTTTACTTTTTGCTGTAATAAATATCCCCCAAAAATATATAAAAAAACATTTTTTTTCCTCAGTTTAGGCCGATACGTATTCTTCTACATATTTTTCGTAAAAAAAAATCGCAATAAGCGTTTATTGATTGGTTTGCGCAAAAGTTATAGCGTTTACAAAATAGGGGGTATTTTTATGGCATTTTTATTAATATTTTTTTTTACTAGTAATGGCGGCGATCAGCGATTTTTTTTTTCGGTATTGCGACATTATGGCGGACACTTCGGACATTTTTGACACATTTTTGGGACCATTGGCATTTTTATAGCGATCAGTGCTATAAAAATGCATTAGATTACTATAAAAATGCCACTGGCAGTGAAGGGGTTAACACTAGGGGGCGGGGAAGGGGTTAAGTATGCCTGGGTGTGTTCTTACTGTGGGGGGGGGTGGCCTCACTAGGGGAAACACTGATCTTCTGTTCATACATTGTATGAACAGAAAATCAGCATTTCCCCTGCTGACAGGAACGAGAGCTGTGTGTTTACACACACAGCTCCCGTTCCCCGCTCTGTACCGAGCGATCGCGTGTGCCCGGCGGCGATCGCGCCCGCCGGGCACACGCACGGGAGTCGGGGGCGAGCGGGGGGCGCGCGCGCCTCCGGCGGCGCGCGTGCGCCCCTAGTGGCGGCTAAAAGGTAGGACGTCATAATACGTGATCTCGCCTAGGAGAGCCACCTTGTGGACGTATTATGACGGTGCGGCGACGGCAAGTGGTTAAAGGGGACTTACCGGGCAGGGTAGGAAACCTGATTTTTCTTTGCTGCAATAACACTTCCCTTTGAAGACTGGGCCACAGGGCAGTATTCCAACATGATAATTACCCCAAACACACCTCCAAGATGACCACTGCCTTGCTGAAGAAGCTGAGGGTAAAGGTGATGGACTGGTCAGGCATGTCTGCAGACCTAAACCCTATTGAGCATCTGTGGGGCATCCTCAAACGGAAGGTGGATAAGCGCAAGGTCTCTAACATCCACCAGCTCCGTGATGTGATTTCTACATTTACCAGCTCCGTGATGTCGTCATGGAGGGAGTGGAAGAGGACTTCAGTGGTAACCCGTGAAGCTCTAGTGAACTTCATGCCCAAGGAGGTTAAGGCAGTGCTGGAAAATAATAGTGGCCACACAAAATATTGACACTTTGAGCCCAATTTGGACATTTGCACTTAGGGGTGTACTCACTTTTGTTGCCAGCAGTTTAGACATTAATGGCTGTGTGTTGAGTTATTATAAAGGGGACAGCAAATTTACACTGTTATACAAGCTGTACACTACTTTACATTGTAGCAAAGTGACATTTCTTCAGTGTTGTCACAGGAAAAGATATAATAAGATATTTACAAAAATGTGAGGGGTGTACTCACTTTTGCGAGATACTGTATATATACAGGGCTCAAAATTTAAAGTCCTGAGCCACTAGCCAGGCCCTAAGAGTTACTCGCCACCGATTGGCTCCACCAACCCCTCCCCTGCCTCACCCAAGTACACCCCTAAATCCACCCCTAAACACGCCCTTGTAAATTATCTCATGAAATTACACTGTTAAATGTCTTAAGCAGAATTAAGTTCCAAAAATAAATGTTAACAACAACGTTAACGATATTAACATAGCATATCAGTACCCATCAGTGCAGCCTCACTGTGCCCATCAAATGCAGATTTACGGTGCCCATGAATGCAGCCTCACCGTGCCCCATCAATGTAGCCTCACTGTGCCCCATCAATGTAGCCTCACTGTGCCCCATCAATGTAGCCTCACTGTGCCCCATCAATGCAGCCTCCCTGTGCCCAATCAATGCAGCCTCACTGTGTCCCTTGAATACAGCCTCACTGTGCCTCTTAAATTCAGCCACACTGTGCCCCCTCAAATGCAGCCTCACATGTGTCCCATCATTGCAGCTTCACTGTGCCCCATCATTGCAGCCTCACTGTGCCCCCTCAAATGCAGCCTCACATGTGTCCCATCAATGCAGCTTCACTGTGCCCCATCATTGCAGCCTCACTGTGCCCCATCATTGCAGCCTCACTGTGCCCCATCAATGCAGCCTCGTAGTGCCCCATGAATGCAGCCTCACAGTGCCCCATGTAATGCAGCTTTACTGTGCCCCATGAAATGCAGCTTTACCTTGCCCCACAAAATGCAGTTTTACTGTGCCCCACGAAATGCAGCTTTACTGTGCCCCACGAAATGCAGCTTTACCGTGCCCCATCATCACTCCAGACTCACCATTGCCTGGATGATGGATCACACACACTCTCCCGCTGTGTGTCAAGGAGCTGGGTCTGTGTTTGGCGGTGCTGTAACAAGGTCCTGCCCCACTAGACCTGCTTGTGTGATAGGCGGAAAGCACTGATTCAATCTACTATCACACAAGACAGTCTAGGGGGGCGAGACCTTGTTCGAGATACTCACTGAGTGTGATACACAAGAGGAGGAGAAGGAGAGCTCTGCAGCCTCAGCTCAAAGTGGCGCCAGGGCAGTCCAGCCCTGCCGCTCTGTATCCTCCGGCTGTCAGTTTCCTGGCTGATCGCTTCTGTCAGCCTGGTCCGTCTCTGCACCTCATTCGCCCTGCACTAAATTCCACTTGCAAAATGAGAGCAAATGAGTGGAATTTTTCAGGGCTGATATATATACAGTATATACACACTTCTGGCCCGCAGGCATACATGCTGTAAGCATTGTGGACATCCAAGTGGGTCCTTTTATTTTTCGGGAAATACATCTTACTTGCTTAATCCATTAAAAACAATCAAACGTCTTTTGACCTGAGACAAGGACACATTGTGGTTGATTTACTAAAGGCAAATCCACTCTGCACTTACAAGTGCAGTTACTGTAGATCTGAGGGGAAAAGCTGAAACGAGGGGAAGCTCTGCTGATTTAATCATCCAATCACGTGCAGGCTAAAATACTGTTTTTTATTTTCCTTGCATTCCCCCCTCAGATCTACAGTGACTACTACACTTCCAAGTGCACTTTCAGTTGTAGATTTGCCTTTTCGTAAATAACCCCCATAGTCTCAATGCGGGTCTTCAGAAATAGATACATAGGCCCAGATTCACAAAAGAGATACGACGGAGTATCTCAGATACTCCGTCGTATCTCTCAGAGTATCTATGCGACTGATTCATAGAATCAGTTACGCATAGATATCCCTAAGATCCGACAGGTGTAATTGTTTTACACTGTCGGATCTTAGGATGCAATACCGCGGCAGCCGCTGGGGGGAGTTTGCGTCGTAAACCAGCGACGGGTATGCAAATTAGGAGTTACGGCGATCCACAACGGTTTTTCACGTTCGCTACGTCGCTGCTAGTCTAGTTTCCCGTCGCAAAGTTAGTCGTCGTTTTTGGTGCCCTAACTTTACACAGCACACGTATGTGCTGTATAAAGTATGGCCGTCGTTCCAGCGTCGAAATTAAAAAAAAATTACTTTTTGCGTAAGACGTCCGGGAATATGGAAGTACGCTATGCACGTCGCCGTTCGAAAAAATGACCTCACTTCGCGCAAAGCACGGCGGGAAATTCAAAAGGGAGCATGCGCAGTAGGTCCGGCGCGGGAGCGTGCCCAATTTAAATGACAGACGCCCCTTTGAATTACGCGGGCTTACGCTGGAGGCCGCCGGCGTAGGTTTTCATTGCAAGTGCTTTGTGAATCAGGCACTTGCGATGAAACCTTGCGGCAGTGTAACGTATCTACGATACGTTTTGCCGCCGCACTTCTACGTGAATCTGGCCCATACAGTAGATGATACATTATATTCTCGGGCCAAGAGCTGACAGAAGTGCAGAAATGACAGACATTTTAATTACTAAATAGCAAAGGAGTGCACAGGGAGCATTTGATATTTTACCCTATGTCTGTGCACTTGAACTTTCATGAGGGATATTGGTCTAATGTTGGTGACTGATAACTTCTTAATTAATGGAAATAACAAATAATGCATGCAGCATGTTAGTACCAAACTAGAGAATAATTCACCTAATATGGCAACATGGATATTTAAACGTCACTTTAATGTTGAGAAATTGAAGGTTTTATACCTAGGTTGTGAGAATGACTGGAGCAGCAAACTAACAGTAAGGCCGCGTACACACGGCCGAGAAACTCGACAGGCAAAACACATCGTTTTGCTCGTCGAGTTCCTTGTTCGGCTGTCAAAAAACTCGTCGAGCCAAATGTTCCCATTGCCCAACGAGGAAATAGAGAACATGCTCTCTTTTTGGCTCGACGAGTTTCCCGACGGGTTTCTCGGCGAAAAGTGTACACACGGCCGGTTTTCTCGGCAGAATACGTCTGCCATCGAGTTTCTTGCTGAATTCTGCCGAGAAAACCAGTCGTGTGTACGGGGCCTAAGGCTTCATTTCCATGGACGTTTTTACAGCCACTTTTCTGAGCGTTTTTTTGCAGCTTAAAAACAGCTCTCCATGTTAGTCTATGGCCTCATGCCCACCATGACGTTTTTGAGCTGTAAATGGCTGAGCCGTTTTTAAGCTGCAAAAAAAAAAAACAGGACCAGTGCTTTCTGAAGCTTCAGCTTTAGAGCTGTAAAAACGCCAGACGTTAAACGCTCAAAAACGCCCAAAAAATGTATATTTCTTAAAAACAAACAAACATGACAGACAGGCGTTTTTAAGCTGTAAAAAAGGCTAAACAAAGTGGCTGTAAAAACGTCCATGGAAATTAAGCCTTAAAGAAGCAGCTGTAATTACTAACAGCTCCAAAAGTCAATATAAACTTCCGATGTCAATAAATGGTTGCTTTTGTATAAATCGCTTATAAGGCCTCATCCTATATATATGGGATGCATTTTTTGGATAAGGTGAACATAGTAGATTTAAAGGGCAGACAGTTTTTTAAAGTGGAATTTAAAGGGGTTGTAAAGGTTTGTTTTTTATTTTCTAAATAGGTTCCTTTAAGCTAGTGCATTGTTGGTTCACTTACCTTTTCCTTCGATTTCCCTTCTAAATGTTTTTTTTCTTTGTTATCTTTGCCTGAATTTCTCACTTCCTGTTCCTCCTCAGTAAGCTGTTCTGGCTGACTAAACACCGCTTGGATGATGGTGGAAAGCTTACTGAGGAGAAACAGGAAGTGAGAAATTCAGACAAAGAAAAAAAAACATTTAGAAGGGAAATCGAAGGAAAAGGTAAGTGAACCAACAATGCACTAGCTTAAAGGAACCTAAAAAAAAATCGAACCTTTACAACCCCTTTAAATTCCACTGAATTGATTATCTGATTGAGTGCATATTCAGCAACATCAGCATTTTCATCTGGCAGCTCATTTATTGATTTTTAGGATTTTTTGCACTTTATTATTCCCATTTGTCATTTTTGTCATTATTCATCCATGGGACTTTTTTGCACTTTTTTGCCTACTTTATCCACTTTTGCACTTCACAGTTATTGAGCTTGGGAGCTCTCTTATTATTATTATTATTATTATTATTATACTATATTATTTTTCTTCATCCACACAGAGTCATCATTCACTTATCACTTGGAGTTTAGTCCTTGTTATTTAGATTATTTTTGTTTATGTGCACACTGACCATGTTTGCGTGATATGTGGCGCAGAATCTCATCTATTTTTGAATAGCTTAAAGGAACCTATATAGAAGATAAAAAACGAACCTTTACAACCCCTTTAATGGACCAAGTATCCATTGAATACAATATCAAATACAATATGCCGCAAAATAGGTATCACTTTCACCAAATACAAAAAAATATTTCAAAACAACATGATATTCTAAAGCAAATTTGTGCGCCAAGAGTTAAACGATGGACACCTCAGTCCCCTTTTCTTTTTTAAAATAAGAGAAAAAAGAAAAGAGAAAGAAACATTCCCCCCAGGGAGATGAACTGCACCAAACAGAATTCTTATACTATGTATTGTACAGTAATAATCAGTCAGGTAAATTTGATAAGGCATAACTTTTCTAGGTGGGAATCTGTCCGCTGATCCTAGCTGAGCAGGTGGATTGCTTGTTTGTCTCCACTTATACAAAGTGGTCGCAGACACGCTCTCCTCTATGGGCTCTCAGATGTAAACAGACCGCCTGTACGTTTACACCCGATTGCTATCCGATCTGCTAGATGGATGGGGAATAGATACCCATCTGTCTGTTTTTAGCGGATCCGATTGGAGGTCAGCGGGTGTCTTTTTACATTTTTAAAATGCCCTACCACTCATTTTAGTGAGTTTACCAGTACGTGCAGCAGATAGATAGGTCTTAATATCGCCACTTTCACAAAATGATGCTATTAATGCACCAAATTTAAAGCTTATTACCTTTAGTTGGTAGATAACAAACTGGAGATAATTAAGACCTACTCTAAATGAGCATACAGAGACATGGAAGGTACCTGTGCACAGTGCAGCAGTGTGACATATTTCCCTCCACTATCCTCTCCTTGTCACCGGTTGTCAAGGACACTTGTCAGCTTCATAGCCAACAGCCTCCTAGCAGTGTCCTAGAATGTCTTAGACACGCTTTATGAATTCTACGGAGTAAGTTTTATCATTGGACTTTATGCTCACTGCACATTTCACTATCTGTCCTTAGCCAATGTGCATGGATAACTCAATTATATAATTCTGCTAGTTGGAAATATTTCTCAGTACTAATTGGGATAATATTGGGGAAGTATATCTCCCCGCTAAAGCTTGAATCAATGAAATATCAGTTTGGGCCCTATAGTACCTGGACTAAAAAAGTGGCTGTGCAAAGTACAGTAAAACCTTGGTTTGCGAGCATAATTCGTTCCAGAAACATGCTTGTAATCCAAAGCACTTGTATATCAAAGCATTTTTTTTTTACAGGGTATAAAAGAGAAGAGAGGCACCTCTAAAGGCCCCTTTCACACTGGGGCTCGATGTGCGGTGGCGGTATAGCGGCGCTATACCGTCGGAATTACCGCGGAATTGCGGCGGTATTCGGCCGTTAGCGGGGGTTAATACTGCCGGCAATGCGCCTCTGCAGAGTCGCATTGCCGGATTGTATTACTGCAGTGCCCATTGCTTTCAATGTGAAGGAGCGGTAAACACCGCTCCAAAGATGCTGCTGGCAGGACTTTTGGAGCGGTCCCGCCAGTGCATCGCCTTAGTGTGAAAGCCCTCAGGCTTTCACATTGAGAATGCAGAGCAGGAGTTTTGCAGGCGGTATTTAGGCGCTAAACCGCCTGAAAAACTGCTCAGTGTTAAAGGAGCCTAAGTGTAGCAAAAAGTTGCTAAATGTTTGTACCTTCCTTAAATGTAACCATATTGCTACACTTAGAGGCTCTTCTCTTCTCTTTTATACTCAGTTGTGACATGACGCTACTCTTATATCAAGACATCGCTTGTATATCAAGGCAAAATGTATTAAAACATTTTGCTTGTCTTGCAAAATGCTCTCAAACCAAGTTACTCTCAAACCAAGGTTTTACTGTATATCTAAACATTTATTTTTGTGTAGGATGTAGTAGTAATCTGTCAGATTTTTATAGCTGTCTATGTCCGCACTGGGAAGCAGTAACTGGGAAGAAGCAGACAAATTATAAAACTATTTTTGGTAGATTATGTTGTTCTACGTACCTCTCTTCTTTATCTCTTGATACTTAATAACCGTATTATCTTTATTCAGCTGAATAAATTAATAAATTCATTTAATTGACTAGTCACATAGGGCCAGATTCTGAAAGGACTTACGACGGCGCAGCGCCATGTACGCCGTCGTAACTCCTAATCCGACCTGTCGTATCTATGCGCCTGATTTTTAGAATCAGTTACGCATAGATATCCATTAGATCCGACAGGCGTAAGTCTCTTACGCCGTCGGATCTTAACTGCTTTTTTTTTGACCGCTAGGTGGTGCTTCCGTCGAATTCCACGTCGAGTATGCAAATTAGCTAGATACGCGAATTTCCGAACGTACGCGCGTATAGTTGCCCCTGCTATATGAGGCATAAGTGCGGCGTACCAATGTTAAGTATGGCCGTCGTTCCCGCGTCGAAATTTAAAAAAGTTACGTCGTTTGCGTAAGTCGTCCGTGAATGGGGCTGGACGTCATTTACGTTCACGTCGAAACCAATGACGTCCTTGCGGCGTACTTTGGAGCAATGCACACTGGGAAATTCCACGGACGGCGCATGCGCCGTTCCGCAAAAACGTCAATCACGTCGGGTCACAATAGTTTTACATAAAACACGCCCCCCTGATCCAAATTTGAATTAGTCGGGCTTACGCCGGCCGATTTACGCTATGCCGCCGCAACTTACGGAGCAAGCGCTTTGAGAATACAGCACTTGCCCGTCTAAGTTGGCGGAGGCGTAACGTAAATCGGATACGTTACGCCGCCGCAGAAATACGCCACTGACTGAGAATCTGGCCCATAGTATTTTGTTTGCAGGTTTGCTATGAAATAGAGCGATCCTGTGTTTAAACAGACAAAATAAGGGACTTTATCCATTCCGTCTAAAGATATATAGTAAGTGACTGACAGAAATTACACATGGTGCTATTTTTAAATCTAGACAGTCATCTCACTTGTCCACGTCACACCAAAGCAGATGTGGATGGAGAATGCTGAATGTCTGTCTCGCTGGAAACTGTGGCTCATTTAGGATAATCTCGTTATGTAAGGGTTGGAAGACAGGCCAGTAAGATGACTCAAATCAATCATAAATTGTAGGCATGCTAATTTATATTATTTTTAATAATGTTGCGGAAGGCTACAGGAAATACATTTTAAACTGCACCAATATAAAAGGGTGTCTATTTTGGTGTTTTTTTTATTATTATTATTATATTATATTATTATAGTATATATTTTTTAAATAGGTTCTTGCTTTATGATCAGAATAATAAGAAATCACTGTCTTCAAATTCAGGCCCTCTTATCTAATATTACACAGACAGTGCGGACATCACAAGGTGCCCATAATTACATTTATTGTTTGAATCCTTTTCTTTGTATAAACTGTCACTGCTGAGGTGCTCTACACTGATTTTAGAAACAAGACAGCTAAAACTGAGACAGGATTATCTGTATGGAACACATGAGCCGATTGAATAGGTGGGGATTAGTTTAGTTGGTTATTTTTTAATATACATTTTTTATATACATTGTTAAAAAAAAAACACACTATTGTCCCATGCAGTAATATTTACATTTTGTTTGCAGTTTGTGTTTCCAGAGAAGAGATTTCCTATAATTTCTTGTTCCAACAGTAACTTTTCCATTTATATGCATAAAGGTACATAAGGTGACAGCAGCACCACAATGGTACCTTGCAAAGTCAGGGGCGGACTGACCATTTGGGCAATGCCCGAGGGCCCCATGCCACTAGGGGGGCCCCATCAGGGTTGCCAGCCTCAGTAAAACCAGGGACAGTATGTCAAAATCTGTGTTTTAAAAAAAAAACAAGATCATAGCTGCCCCACCTCTCCAGTACCTTTTCAGTGTGTGTATACTGTGTGTGTATACTGTGTGTGTGTGTGTGTGTATACTGTGTGTGTATACTGTGTGTGTGTGTATACTGTGTGTGTATACTGTGTGTGTGTGTGTATACTGTGTGGCCCCATAATCTCCTATTGCCCGGAGGCCCCATAATCTCCTATTGCCCGGAGGCCCCATAATCTCCTATTGTCCGGGGGCCCCATAATCTCCTATTGTCCGGGGGCCCCATAAACTCCTATTGCCCGGGGGCCCCATGAGTTGTCAGTCTGCCCCTGGTTAAAGTATAAAGTTGTGTGGCACCCCCTGACCCCCATAGACAGGGTGGGCTAGTATTTTTCTTGGTGTTCTCATTTTGGCCATTATATTTTGACCTACTTTCTAGGGAGTGCGACTGTGGGAGATCCATCCCTGTGGGCGGGTGTGGTGGTCTAAGAGGGGCGGGGCCTGTCAATCAATGGCCACCTGAGATAGGGCCCTCCCTGCACACTTGTATGCACACACATATATAACTAGGACACACAGGAGGGAGCTATCACCACTTGGGCTCTGAGAAAGGGGGTACGCCACAGAAACACGTTAGCCGTCTATATGTCTGAGGTTCCACTGGCAGGTGCCGTGAGGTCCAGTTCCTAGCTGTCTGAAAGGCGCTTACTTAAGCTTTCTTTGTGAGTAAGACCATTGTTTTTATTCTGTTTTTTTAAAAAAAAATTGTGGTAATGCACTAGGTCGGTGCGCCCTCCTTTCTTTTCTTTTTCTCTAGTTTTATGAACACCCTTTGTTCTGAAGAGGGCTGCAAGATTATAGACTTTGCCGTGAGACATTACTACATCACCTGGGTTTGGCAAAACACCAGAGCGCAGGAGAATTTTGTTTCATTGTTTTGCTAGTATTTACCCCAGGGTTGAGTCCAAGGCTATTGATGGATGACTGAAAAACATTGGGCACCTTCTCAGGCCTCGTACACACGACCGAGTTTCTCGGCAAAAACCAGCAAGAAACTTGCTGGGAGATATTTTTTGCCGAGGAAACCGGTCGTGTGTACATTTTCGTCGAGGAAACTGTCGAGAAACTCGACGAGCCAAAAAAAGAGAAAGTTCTCTATTTCCACGAAGGGAATGGAGAAACTTGCCTTGTCGAGTTCCTCGACGGCCTAACAAGGAACTCGACGAGGAAAACGATGTGTTTCGCCCGTCGAGTTCCTCGGTCGTGTGTACGAGGCTTCACTTTAAGGGTTTTTAGAGATTTTCTTCTTCTGCTAACTTACAGGTAGACACAGTGGAATTGATTTATTAAAACTGGAGAGTGAAAAATCTGGTGCAGCTCTGCAAAGAAACTAAGTTTTAATTTTTTGTCAAACCTTGCTGTATTTGTCCCCCTGCTGGCTTTAAGGCAGAGAACTGAGTGATCAAACACCGCTGACCGCTCAGTTCTCCCTGCCACTCTGAGCAGAGAGTGGTGACTGTCAGACTGTCAGAGTGGCTTATTCAGGTTCTTGGCAGCTGAGAGGCTGAGCCAGGTACCAGTCCAGGCTCCTGGGTGGATCCTGACCATATGGTCACAATCTTTCCCCAGCCTGGACCGGCTCTATGACATCAGCCGACAGAGGACCCAAACTCACTCATCCATGTCTTTATGGACCTTGCTTTGTGCACTGGTCCAAATTATTTGGTGGGATTATGGTGTGGGGTTGTTTGTCAGGGGTTGGGCTTGGCCAGTAAAGGGAACACTTAAGGCATCAGTATACCAAGAAATTTTGGACAATTGTATTCTCCCAACTTTGTAGAAACAGTTTGGGGATGGCCCCTTCCTGTTCCAACATGACTGCACACTAGTGCATAAAGCAAGGTCCATAGTGACATTGATGAGCGAGTTTGGGGTGGAGAAACTTGACTGGCCTGCACAGAGTCCTGACCTCAACCCGATAGAACACCTTTGGGATAAATTAGAGCGTAGATTGCGAGCCAGGCCTACTCATCCACATCAATGCCTGACCTCATAAATGTGAATCTGGAAGAATGGTCAACATTCCCATAGACACACTTCTAAACCTTGTGGACAGCCTTTCCAGAAGAGTTGAAGCTGTTATAGCTGCAAAGGGTGGCCCAACTCAATATGGAACCCTCCCTATGGACTAAGACTGGGGTGCCATTAAAGTTCATGTGTAAAGGCAGGTGTCCCAATACTTTTGGTAATATGCTTTATATACGTGATTCTGCACTTCTGCATATCAGGCGCGAGTGCGTGCCGCCGTTGGGTTCCGCAGATTGATTGGTACACAGGCAGATCCACAGTCTGCCTATGTAAACAAGGCAGATTTTCGTTCTTTCAGTACAAAAGGCATGGATCCTTTGGGCCAAATCTTCAAAGGAGATACGCAGGCGGAACTGCTGTTCAGCCTGCGTATCCCTGTGGCTATCTTTGGAAACGATCCTCAGAAGGATTTTTCCAAAGATAGTCAGAAGATCCGACATCTGTAATAGACTTACACTGTCGGATCTTAGGATGCAGTACCGCATCCGCCGCTGGGGGCATTTCGAGTCGAAATGCCGCTTTGCGTATGCAAATGAGTACTTAGGCAGATCCACAAAGCTTTTTAGCTTTGTGTTTTCTGCGTAAGTTACGTTTTGCATGCGTAAAATTAGGGATGCTTTTACAAGGCCTAAACTGTTTAGACCTTGTAAAAACAAACCTTTTTTTCGATCGCCGCGTTTTTTTAAAAATTTTGATTTTTTTTTTCCCGGCGCGTATTTTTGTTTTACCCGACGCAACTTTATTGTCCCATCGCGATCCACAAAGCCCGGTGTAAAGTACGTTCGCGCGATGCACGTCGGGAAAAATGACGTCACACGCATGCGCCGAACGTCTGGCACGGGAGCGCGCCTCATTTGAATAGGAATCGCCCCCTCGATCAGACGACCGCCTTGCGACGGAGGCACTTAGGTTACACGGCGTGTAATTTCTAGGTAAGTGCTTTGAAGATCGGGCACTTAGGTAGAAATTTAACGCCTGTGTAACTTAACTGCTGAAAGTTAAGTTAGGCAGGTTTTTTGAGAATTTTGCCCTTTGTTCCTATAAAGCAGAAACACACATCCATGCCTTCCACTAGTAAAATCATCACGCCCACTACATTGAATCACCAGCTAGGCACAAATGTATGTCTTAGATTGCCCTTGATGTTAACCCTTTCCCAGACAGTGTAATTCATACAGTGACAGTGCATATTTTTATCACTGTAATAATGTCACAGGTCCCCAAAAAAGTGCCAGGTATCTGATTTGTGCAATATTGCAGTCCCGCGATAAGTAGCTAATTGCCATGAAAAAAATAAATAAAAATAAAAAGTCCATAAATATATGCCACAGTTTGTAGAAGCTATAACTTTTGCGCAAACCAATCAATATACGCTTTTTGGGAGTTTTGTTTACCAAAAATATGTAGCAGAATACATATTGCCCTAAATTGATCAAGAAATATGATTTTGTAAAAAAAATTATTGGATGTATTTTAGAGCAGAAAGTAAAAAAAAATATATTTTTTGTATTTTGTTTATTACACAAAAAATAAAAAATGCAGAGGTGATCAAATACCACCAAAAGAAAGCTCCATTTGTAGGAAAAAAATGACATACGTTTTATTTGGGTACAGTGTCGCACACCAACGCAATTGTTAGTTAAAGTAATGCAGTGCTGTATCAAAAAAATGGCCTGGTCAGGAAGGGGGTAAATCTTTTGGAGGTGAAGTATCTAATGAAGTTGAAAAACCCAAATTCATGGCTCCTGGAAAGACACTGAATCAAATGGAGATATGAGACAGATGTGCTTCCTGCTGCTCTGAGTTGTAATCTGCAAACTTGCTAGGTGGCCCTGAATACATTTTAAGGGCCTCGTGGGAGGAACTGGAGCAGACAGATCCGTGGCAGCTGTGCATGGCAACCAATCACCTTCTATCTTCAGTATGTTCAGTTAGGCTTTAAAAATGTAAGATAGAAACTGATTGGTTATAATGCACAGCTATTCCAGATTCTGGCTTCTTTAGTTTTGATAACTTCTCTTTAAAATATTTTAACCGGTTCCCGACCAGCTTATGCAGATATACTGCTGCACAATGGCTCTCCTGGGCGAGATCCCGTACATATACGGCTTTGCCAAGGAGAGGCACCAAAGGGCTCAGGAGCGAATCCAATGCGCGTGGCCAGCAGGCGCGACCCGCCGGCCACGCGCATTCTCGTGCACGAGCAGCAGCACGGGGGTTTGTGTGTGTAAACATGCTGTCTGAAGCCTCGTACACACGGCCGAGTTTCTCAGCAAAAACCAGCAAGAAACTTGCTGGGAGATTTTTTTTTGCCGAGGAAACTGGTCGTGTGTACATTTTCATCGAGGAAACTGGTCGTGTGTACATTTTCGTTGAGAAACTCGACGAGCCAAAAAGAGAGCAAGTTCTCTATTTTCTCGACGGGAATGGAGAAACTTGCCTTGTCGAGTTCCTCGACAGCCTAACAAGGTGTGTTTCGCCCGCCGAGTTCGTCAGTCGTGTGTACGAGGCCTGAGGAGAGAAGACAGACCGTGTCTTCCTACAAAGAAGAAAACACGATCCGCCAAATCTCCTAGTTAGTCCCATCCCCCATACAGTTAGAACACACAATGGGGAACACAATTAACCCCTTGATCGCCCCCTAGTGTTAACCCCTTCCCTGCCAGTGACATTTACATAGTAATCAGTGCATATTTATAGCACTGATTGCTATGTAAATGGTCCCAAAAATGTGTCAAAAGTGTGCGACTTGTCTGCTGCAAAGTCGCAATACTGCAAAAAATCGTAGATCACCGCCATTACCAGTAAAAAAAAAAAACATATAAATGCCATAAGTCTTTCCCATAGTTTGTAGAAGCTATAAATTTTGCGCAAACCAATCAATATACATTTATTGCGATTTTTTTTACCAAAAATATGTAGAAGAATACATATCGACCTAAACTGAGGAAAAAATGTATTAAAAAAAAAAAAAAAATTGGATATTTACTATAGAAAAAAGTTAAAGATATTGTCGCTCTTTTTTTGTTTATAGCGCAAAAAATAAAAACCGCAGAGAAAGAAAGCTCTATTTGTGAGAAACAAAGAATGTCAATTTTGTTTGGGTACAACATCGCACGACCGCGCAATTGTCAGTTAAAGCGATGCAGTGCTGTAGCGCAATAAATGGCCCGGTCATTGAGCAGCCAAATCTTCTGGGGCTGAAACGGTTAAATATACAGTTATCCTTTTTCTTCACGCTGCTGCTCCCTCCACCACCAGGCTAAAATACTGTAGCAAAATGGTAATGTACTTACTGTACACAGGCATCCACCTGCTTCCCATAGGCAAGAATGATGTTCATCCTTTCTAGTGAGAACCTGAGCATTGCTGAGTACCTGGAATCTGGCAAAAAGATACTGCTGCAGTGTGCTGGAGTGGCTTCTTGACAGACTTCAGGTACTCAGAAATGCCCAAGATCTTACTAGAAAATCTCACACCTACAATATGGAAGCCAGGGTAATATCATTTTATATACTTACCTTTATTGGCAACAGACTTTGTTTTATGCAGGGTTCACACTTATACAAATTGGATGTGAATTTCCCCACATCCAATTTGAATGACAGGAGAGTGTGACCGGCTCTCAATAGAGCCAGTTCATACATCTCCGGGGTGGCTGCAGAGTGCACAGCAGAAGGGTCCTGTTTGTCTTTGGCTCTGTTTCAGGTCCATATTCAGGCAAAAATTCTGACCTGATTCGCCCCTGATACGGAGAACAGAGACGCAGCAGACCCATATACAGTATATTAGGATACAGGCACAATTTTCGTACTTTTGGCTCTGTATGCCACCATAATAAAATTGAAGTGAAACAATCCAATCAAATTTGAAGTGCAGACTTTCAGCTTTAATTCAAGGGGTTAAACATAAATATCAAGTACAAATTTTAAGAACTACAACCATTTTTATACACAGTCCCCCTATTTTCATGGGCTCAAATGTAATTGGACAAATTAATATAATCATAAATAAAATGTACATTTTTTTTATATTTTATTGAGAATCCTTTACTGGATGACTGCGTGAAGTCTGAAACCCATGGACATTACCAAAGACTGCGTTTCCTCCTTTCTGATGCTTTGCCAGGCAGCTGTCTTCAGTTGTTCTTTGTTTGTGGGTCTTTCTGCCTCTTGTTTTGCCTTCAGCAAGTGAAATGCATGCTTAATTGGGTTGAGAGCAGGTGATTGACTTGGCCATTGCAGAATATTTCACTTCTTTTACTTCAAAAGCTCCTGGGTTGCTTTTGCAGTGTGTTTTGCATCATTGTCCATCTGTACTGTGAAGCACCGTCCAATCAACTTTTCTGCATTTGGCTGAATCTGGGCTGCCAGTATATCTCTAAACACTGCAAAATTAATCCGGCTGCTTCTGTCTTCGGTCACATCATCAGTAAACATCAATGACCCAGTGCCAGTGGAAGCCATGAATGCCCATGCCATCACACTGCCTCCACCATGTTTTACAGATGACGTTGTATGCTTTGGATCACGAGCCGTTTCACGTTTTCTCCACACTTTTTTCTTCCTGTCATTCTGGTATAGAATAATCTTTGTTTCATCCATCCAAAGAATGCTTTTCCAGAACTGATCTGGCTTTGCATATTGTGGTGAACCCTCTGTATTTGCTTCTCTTGATTGTAGACTTTTACAATGATACGCCCACCTCCTGGAGAGTGTCCTTCACTTGTCTGGATGTTGTGAATGGGTCTTTCTTTACCATAGAGAGGATCCTGTGAACATCCACCACTGTTGTCTTCCGTGGATGTCAAGGCCTTTTTATGTTGCTGAGCTCAATAGTGCGTTCTTATTTCCTCAGAATGTACCAAACTGTTGGTTTGGCCACTCCAAATGTTGCTGCTGTCACTCTGATGGACTAAGGCTTAATTTTTAAAGCCTTACATTGTCCTATTTCACTTGCATAGAGAGCTCCTTTGAATGCATGATGTAGGTTTCACATCAATAGATTCCAAATGCAAATATCACACTTAGAATCAACTCCAGACCTTTTACCTGCTTAATTGATGAAGAAATAATGAAGGAGCAGCCCACACCTGGCCATGAAACAGCTTTTGATTCTACTGTCCAATTACTTTTGGTCCCTTGAAAAAGGGGATGGCTATTCTTAACAGCTGTAATTCCTAAATCCTTCCTCCAATTTGGATGTACATACCCTCAAATTAAACATGAGAGTGTGCACTTTCAGCCTATATCCATTATATAACTATAGCTTAAATATGTTTTCGTAAATACCTGAAAAAACATTGTTCCTGTGTCCAAATATAAATGGACCTAACTGTATACCTACACAACAGTTTTCTATTTCTACTGTACATCTTTATACTTTATATGCAGATTTTTTAGCAAAATTTATTATACAGTTACTATATTTAATTGTCCAGGGCAAAGAGAGAGGATACTTGCTTGCCCTGGAGTTCAGATACCAAATGGCAACATTAATCAGCAGTATAGAGTGGGCGCAGTTATACTCTTTATACCAAAAGCCTAACCAAGAATGTGTTTCTCTTTATATGTAAAGCTAAACTTGTTTTTATTTCTTTTAGCTTTACATTAGGAGAGGGTTAAAACCCCTATCAGGTTATTTTTTTGCTGTCAGTGTCCCGTTGGGGAGAGTTCCCCTTAGTTGTGTTCCTGAGACACAAAAGGAAATAAAAGGAAATCTCTCCAAAGAGAAAGGAATTTCCATCTTAGAGAGTTGTCATAGCAACAGGTGTCCCAATTGAAGAATGCTCCCTCACGTCTTGCTCTGGTGACGTCTCTAAAATTTGGGATTTTTGTTTGCTTCCACAGTGATAATGGTCACCGGGATAAATAAAGGAGGGAATCTTCCCAATGGGAACACAGACAGCAATAAAAACCTTTGAATGGAGTTTAACTCTTTCCCACACTATCTAAAACTAAACAATAATATTTTTCATTTAGATACACTTTAATATACACTGTTGAGTGGACAACACGTGACAATATGATTTTCTTTTGCTGTACGTACAGAGTGCATGGTTCAGAAAGGTGCTACGTACAGAGTGCAGACTACAGTTCATGAGGGCTCTATGTACAGAGTGCAGACTACAGTTCATGAGGGCTCTATGTACAGAGTGCAGGATGCAGAGTACAGGAATGCACTGAATACAGAATACAAAGTTCAGGAGTGCACTACATATCGAGTTCAGGGTTCAGGAGTATGCTATGTGTAGAGTACAGGAGTGCATTATGTACAGAGTGCAGAATTCATGAGTGAGCTTAGTACAGAATGTAGGTTGCAGTGTACAAGAGTGCACTATATACAGAATGCAGAGTTCAGGAGTTTGCTACCTACAGAGTACAGGAGTGTGCTATGTACAGAATGCAGAGTTCAGGAGTGCACTATGTATAGAGTGCAAGGTTCAAGAGTGTGCTATCTTTAAAGGGCAGGGTTTAGGATTGCATATATCACAGACCATTTTACTGCCAAAATTGACTCCCCCTCCCCAGTAAAGAGCTCCCTCTCCCAAACCCATTACAGAGCTCTCCTTCCTCCCTCAAATGTCTCTCCTTGTGGGCACAGGCCTTAGAAGGAGTAGCTGCCGCCAGACTAGCATGGCTGTGTACATCTTCTGCCCCTTCCTCTGCTATCAGAGGGATGTTCAGGGCAGAGAGGGTTTGTGGAGCTGCCAAGAGCAGTAAGCCCGGCTTCTGTGTTTCCAAGTGACAGTAGTGAGGGGCAGGCACCCTGCCAGCTGGTTTCACCATGCCGCCTGCCTGTTAAGCCAAGTGACTGGCATAAGGTAATAGACAGTAATGAAACAAATCCTTTTACATACGCTGTACCTCCTTTTCTGCAGCCCTGTCATCTTCACAGCCTTTCAAAGTACACAGGGCAGATGGTATTTCTCAACTTCTAGAAGGTAGGAGACAGGGATTTGGTGTCATGCTCTATACAGCACAAAGCACCAGAATGGGCAAAAAAATGCACACATACAACCCATACACCATAAAGCATGTGTGTCACTTTAGTTGTTGGGGTGTTATTGAAATGTATGACACTGCAACTCAAAAATTTGTGTAACCTGCATTGTCATAAATAATAGGTGTGACCAACCTTGAGGTGGAACTTAATTCTGAAAACCAATCAAGTCCTTCTCCCTCTGATGTAACGGAGGACTCATAAGGTTCTGATCTAGGGGAGGGGGGGAGTGATATAAGTGAGCACTCTTGGGAATATGCTGTAAGGGAGAGAACATTACATTATATTGTTCATTACATAGTCCTGACCAAGGTGCTCATTGTTTCAACAGTTGCTGATTTTAGTAATGTTAATTTTGTAAGGTTGCCTCAGTCAGACATAGTGGTATGTTTTTCTGTCCAAAAAAAGAATATGTAAGGGAAATGTTTAATTTTAAAAAAATGATCCATTGTCCTGAGGTTTATGTGTTTCTGTGAGACTGTCACTTGTGGCATAGTAATTAGAAGTGTTTTGAGGATACAAGAACTGTCATATATGTGAGCAGTGTATACAGCAACTAGGTGCAGATTCCGTTTAATCACCTCCTTTAAGATTCTCCCACGGTTAGGCAAAATCTGTTTTTCTAATGTATCCCAGGGTGCCCTGCGCTTTTCAAAATCCTAATCCTGCTCACACTGTTTTTTTTGTTATGGGTTTTGTTAATGTGTAAATATTTTTTATATTGTTAAAATATCAATTGCCTTCATTTATAATAGGAGTTTCTGTCGTATTTCAAGTGGCCAGTAAAAAAAAAGATATGTCAGTAAATTTTTCAAACTTTATCAGTAAAAAAAAAAGTGGTAGGTGTTTGGCAACGCTTGTGGATGAGAGTAAGAACTGTTTTTTGTCCAGTTTAACAAAGAACTTCAGAAATTAACTTACTATTTAAAATGAGTTTATTAACAACCATGTTAGGTCCAACAAGATGTATACCACCTCATGGACTTATATCTTTTAGGTTTAGGCCTAGTCTACACTTATGGTTGCGGGGTGGTAAATATAGATGGCTGAGTTGTGTTTTCCCAGCCCCCCTTAAAGGGGTTGTAATGGTAAAAAAAAAAATCCCTAAATAGCTTCCTTTACCTTAGTGCAGTTCTCCTTCACTTACCTCATCCTTCCATTTTGTTTTTAAATGTCCTTATTTCTTCTGAGCAATCCTCACCTGTTCTTCTGTCTGTAACTCCACACCGTAATGCGACACTTTCTCCCTGGTGTGAAGAAAGCCTCTTGAGGGGGAGCAGGAGTGTCAGGACGCCCACTAACACACAGCTCCTTTCTCTATCTGAAAAGTAGAGAGCATCCTGACCCTCCTGCTCGCCCCCTCCCCTCTCAAGAGGCTTTCTCCACACCAGGGAGAAAGTGTCGCATTACTGTGTGGAGTTACAGACAGAAGAACAGGAAGTGAGGATTTCTCAGAAGAAATAAGGACATTTAAAAGCAAAATGGAAGGATGAGGTAAGTGAAGGAGGACTGCAGTAAGGTAAAGGAAGCTGTTTAGGGATTTTTTTTTTACCTTTACAACCCCTTTAAGCTAAAAAGACAGCCATACGGGGGTATGCACATGCTGCAGCACCCCTCCTTGCTGATCTGTGAAAAACGATATACTGCAGATGTAAAAGAGCCTTTACTCAATGTCAGGAGTTTAGTTAACCCTTTGGGTCTCATGCCGAGTACACACGATTATTTTCCGGGTTGTAAAAAACGAAATTTTTCACACTCTAGAAAAAATGAAGTTTTTTTCAACTTCATCATTAAAACAGCCTTGCCTACACACGATCGTAAAAAAAAAAAAAAATGCTCTAGAAAAGCGCGGTGACGTACAACACGTACAACGGCACTATGAAGGGGAAGTTCCATTCGGATGGCGCCACCCTTTGGCCTGCTTTAGCTGATTTTGTGTTAGTAAAAGACGATTTGCGCTTTTCTGTCTGTTACAGCGTGATGAATGTGCTTACTCCATTACGAACGGTAGTTTTACCAGAACGAGCGCTCCCGTCTCATAACTTGCTTCTGAGCAATGCGCGGATTTTTCACGTCGTTAAAGCCCACACACGACCATGTTTTACAACCCGAAAAACGACAACGTTTAAAACGATGTGAAAAAATAGAGCATGTTCGAAAAAAAAATTGCCCGTTTTTCAGAACCCGAAAAATGCTCTGAAGCCCACACACGATCGTTTTTTAATGACATAAAAAAAAACGTTTTTTACAACCCGAAAAATGATCGTGTGTACGCAGCATCAGATCCTGCAGCTGCAGAGTTGTTTGCAACTGCTCTACCCGTTCACAAAATACAAAACCTTCTATAAATGGACAGCGAAGGGATGGGGCAAGCAAGTCCACAGCATTTGCATCTCTAATGTCAGAGCATCGGGAGTGTAGCGATAGCTGTACTCCTAGTGCTCAGTAAAATTTCCAATTGAAGATAGAAGAGATACATTCGGAAGTTGGAATACACCTTTTTAGGCTTAACACATTGTAAACCAGCACATAGTAAATAGTAAGATAATTGCTGGAATTCTTCTTTAAAGTGGATGTAAACCCAAAGTGATGTCACAATGTAGAGTATAAGATTTCCTATTATCTGTGCCCAGTCTTGCCACACAGAGCTAATCCAGCTCTGTGCAATCATCTTTTATTGTTCAGTGAAATACAACAGACTTCCAGATAAAAAGCAAAGTCCTTGCTTCTGAAAAAAAGTGCACATTTCACATCCCCTCCCCTGTGTTTTGATTAAATGTTTTCAAAATATGTCACAGTTCAGTGCCATGATAAAATGCAACAGCCATCAGAATATACATAGAGCTGGAGGGAAGAGGGGAGGGGGATGTGAATTGAGCACCTTTTACAGAAGCTGTGTATGTCTGCAAGCAGTGCACGAGATATGTAAATAACCTGTCACTCAAGCAAGGACTTTGGTTTTTATCTGGAAGTCTGTTTTATTTCCCTGAACAATAAAAAGAGGATTGCTCAGAGCTGGATTAACTCTGTGTGGCAAGACTGGGCACACATGATAGGAAATCTTATTCTCTACATTGTGACATCAAAAAATAAAAATAAAAAATTTTTGGGTTTACATCCACTTTAAGTTTTAGGGCAGGAATGCTGAGTGTTCATGTTTTCAGACTTTAGATCAGCTGTATGACACACCACATACCTATTACACCTAAACCTTTGGGTTATTATTACATATCTCAATTAGAACCCTTCCGTCAACTAGCATCTTGTCACTTTAACCTGTTTTGTCGTTTAAACTGCATGACACATAAAGCAAGCTGTGTTGCTGGCAGGGACATTAGATCAATGCAGATTACCACATTTATAACTACTGTAATGTGCATTCATATGAAACAAGAATGCCTAAGTTTTTAAAACCATGTATTGTTGCCCTTTTAGATTCAAGGAGTTTAAATATCGTAATATCAAGAAAAATTACAGTAATGCTGCACATGGATGCTTGCCCCTGACTCAACACTGCCGCTAGCCCTACCAGTGAGCCAAGACAGCCTTCTAAAATACATGAACATCTAGGTAATAGGCATGCATGCATACACTGCTCCTTCCCCTCCTCCTACCTAAACATTTTAGTACCCGGCCCAAGCACTGTTACTGGGGGGAGTGTGCTGAGACCTATGAAATTACTACTTTCAGAAACTTAGTAAATACATAAGAGTTTTGAAGAACCCCAGTGGCTTACTATTAAGATAGATTGAAATAGAATACAACTATTTTAGCTTCCAAAGAAAGTGTAAATACATTATGTATAGCCAGTTTTGTAACCCATTCACCCAGGGCTCAAGTCCTGCGGGAACGCGTGGGAACGGAGTTCCTGCACTTTTTTCACAGCAGGAACTCCGTTCCCTTTGCAGGACGAGAGCAGCCGAGCCACCCGAGCCAATCCTTCACTGAGCCGCAATGTCTCCTGGGAGCTTTTGTCATTGTTCCCAGGAGACATTGCGGAGGTCTGCCACGAGTTATCGCGGGATTTAGAAAGAACTTGCGGTTTAGTAATTATGCATATGAGCGTATCATTTTTTTTTTTTTGGTGGGGGAGTGGATCTTGGGTGGGAGTTCCCACACTTTTTTCCCTAGGACTTGACCCCTGCATTCACCCCTACCTGAGAGAATCCTAGAGCTCCACTGTAGCAGATGCACAGCTTAGTAAACACAGTGGTCAAAACACATCCCATCCTACTGATTGGACAGTCAAAGCGCATCAGAACACTAATACAATAATTTCTCTGCTTACTCTGCTCTCTCATCCTGCCAGCGTATGTGTGCATGCAGATTAGCCTGATTTGCACCTAGTTCTGCTGGAAGTTTGCCATTTTTAGCTTCAAAACCCATATTTGGACAGAACTCTTGCTCCTACCATACCAGTCTTCCACACCACTCAGTCATTCAGCTGTTAAAAGATATTTTATACAGTATTTACTCAAGTCTGCCATCCTTGTCACTCGCTGGCACTACTTCCAGAAAGTCAATAAATTTAGGGCTGCAGTATGTAGCTCCCTACTGGACAGCCAGTAGGAAGTTTTCACTTGCTCCCCGCTGTTATGTGGACACCCAAAGATTTTAGTTTTCCTAAGTTAACCAAGCAGCTAGTTGGTGGGAAAGGGGGGCAGGGGGTTTATGCATTATTTGTGTATGAATTATTTGTAAAATTTGTAAAATTTTATAGCAAAACTGCCATGCATTGGTTTGTCATCTTTAATCTACAGTGCCTGGAAAAAGTATTCATACCCCTTAACATTTTTAACATTTTGCAATGTTCCAACCAAAAACGTAAATGTATTTTATTGGGACTTTATGTGATCGACCAACACAAAGTGGCACATGACTGTGAAGTGGAAGGAAAATGCTAAATGGTTTTCCATTTTTTTTTTCAAATAAATACCTGAAAAGCACAGCGTGCAGTTGTATTCAGCCCCCTTTACTCTGATACCTCTAACTAAAATCTAGTGGAACCAATTGCCAAAGTCACCTACTTAGTAAATAGTCCACCTGTGTGTAATTTAATCTCAGTATAAATACATAGGCCCGGATTCACAAAGCACTTACGCCGACGTATCTCGAGATACACCGCGTAAGTGTAAATATGCGCCATCGTATCTATGCGCCGTGCCCACAAAACTAGATACGCCTGAAAATAGGCTTCATCCGACCGGCGTAACTTGTCTACGCCGGTGTATCGTGGGCGCATATTTACGCTGGACGCATGTGGCGCTCCAATTGATTTTCTATGCACATATGCAAATGAGGGAGATACGCCGATTCACGAACGTAGTTGCGCCTGGCGCATAATATACGCGGTTTGCGTAAGTCGTACGTCCGGCGTAAAGTTATTCCCCATATAGGAGGCGCAACTCATGCAAAGGTATGGACCAGGGAACAGAGCCGTCGTATTTTACGTTGTTTACGTAGTATGTGAATATGGCTAGGCGTAGGTTACGTTCACGTCGTAGGCAGTGATTCAACGTATCTTAGGCAGATGTTTCGACGTGATTCTGAGCATGCGCACTGGGATGCGGCCACGGGACGGCGCATGCGCCGTTCGTTTTAAGTACTTCTATGGCGCTGGGCCCATCATTTGCATGGGGTCACGCCTCATTAGCATGGCTCACGCCCACTTCCACCTACGCTGGCTTACGCCGAGGAAACCCAGCGTAGATTTGAGAGCGAGGGGGAGCAAGTGCATTGTGAATACTGTGCTTGCCTCTCTGCGCTGTGTTGGCGTAGAGTATATTCGATACACTACGCCGGCATAAATATGCACCGATGTATGTGAATCCGGGGCATACTGTTCTTTGTTAGAGAACCTTAGTGAAAAAACAGCATCATGAAGGCCAAGAAACACACCATACAGGTCAGGGATACAGTTGTGGAGAAGTTTAAAGCAGGGTTAGGTTATAAAAAAAATCCCCAAGCTTTGAACATCTTACGGAGCACTGTTAAATCCATCATCTGAAAATGGAAAGAGTATGGCACAACTGCAAACCTACCAAGGCATGGCCGTCCGACTAAACTGACAAGCCAGAAAAGGAGAGCATTAAACAGAGAAACAGCCAAGAGACCCATGGTAACTCTGGAGGAGCTGCAGAGATCCAGAGCTCAGGTGGGAGAATCTGTCCACAGGACAACTATTAGTCGTGCACTCCACAAATCTGGCCTTTATGGAAGAGTGGCAAGAAGAAAGTCATTGTTGGAAGAAAGACATAAGAAGTCCTGTTTGCAGTTTGCGAGAAGCCATGTGGGGGACACAGCAAACGTAGAAGCAGGTGCTCTGGTCAGATGAGACCAAAATTTAACTTTTGGTCCAAAAGCAAAGCATTATATGTGGTGGAAAACCTCACCCTGAACAGACCATCTCCATTGTGAAACATGGTGGTGGCAGCATCATGTTGTGGGGATTTTTTATTTTCTTCAGCAGGTACAGGGAAACTGGTCAGAGTTAATGGGAAGATTGATGGAGACAAATACAGGGCAATCTTATGCCCCGTACACACGATTTGGCTTTTGCCCGACCAAAAGCACATCGGAATTCCGACGGAATTCCATCGGAGTAAAATAGAACATGTTCTATATTTAAACTCCGATGGAATTTTTCCGATGGGGCATGCATACACGGTCAGAAATTCAGATGGAAAAAGTTTGTCTGACTTTTTCCATCAGAAATTCCGATTGTGTGTACGGGGCTTCAGAAGAAAACCTGTCAAAGTCTGTAAAGCCTCGTACACACGTCCGATGAACTCGACGGGCAAAACACATCGTTTTGCTCGTCGAGTTCCTTGTGAAGCCGCCGAGGATCTCGGCGAGCCAAATTTTCCCATAGCAGTCGGTGAAAAAGAAGACATGCTTTCTTTTTGGCCCGACGAGATCCTCTGCGGTTTCCTCGGCAAAACAAAAAACCCAGCAAGCTTCTTGCTGGTTTTTGTCGAGAAACTCGGCCGTGTGTACGAGGCCTGAAAGACTTGAGACTTTGACCCAGTCAAAGTCCAGACCTAAATTCATTTGAGAATCTGCAAGACTTGAACATTTCTGTTCACAAGCGCTCCCCATCCAATCTGACAGAGCTTGAGCTATTTTGCAAAGAAGAATGGGCAAAAATGTCACTCTCTAGATATCCAAAAAGACTTGCAGCTGTAATTGCAGTGAAAGGTTGTTCTACAAAGTATTGACTCGGGGGGCTGAACACAAATGCACGTCACACTTTTCACATATTTATTTGTAAAAAACAAATTAAAAACCATTTATAATTTTCCTTCAACTTCACAATTATGTGCCATATTTTTTTCATGTATTCAAAGTATTGAAGGCAGCAGGTCAGATAAACAGTAAAGCCCTGTAAACACGATCGGTCCATCCGATGAGAAAGGTCTGATGGACCGTTTTCATACACACCATCAGTTAAAAAAACGATCGTGTCAGAAAGCGGTGACGTAAAACACAACGACATGCTGAAAAAAACGAAGTTCAATGCTTCCAAGCATGCGTCGACTTGATTCTGAGCATGCCTGGATTTTTAACTTAAAATTTTTCAATTTAAAACAAGTTGGCTTTTTTTTAACCGATAAATAAATAACCGATGGCGCCCACACACGATCGGTTTGGACCGATGAAAACGGTCCATCAGACCGTTCTCATCGGTTTAACCGATCGTGTGTACGTGGCCTAAGGCAACTATATTTTGCAAAAGGAGAGCTTAGCAGTATCAACCTCCATGTTTCTCACATGACAGATTTCCTTTAAAAAGAAATTAGAGAAAGAAGTTACGCAAGGTCATTACTCAATTATTTTAAGTCCATAATAAAATTATTTTATTGTTACAAGTCATATTGTTTTGTGGTAAAAAATGTACAGTTTACCTCCCAATAGTCCAGACTTAGGCAAGACTAAAATCCTACTGCTGACCAAGTGCTGGAACATTTCATGTGATTTCAGGATGCCTCGGGCAGCAGCTCCTAGGACGCATCAAGCCCTTTCCCAGTCTTACCCCCTCCTTCATAAAATTCCAGTGTGCCTCCTCTCCCCTTCAAAGAACTAGGTCTCCACCTTTCTCCACCACCACAGAGCAGAAATGCCCCCCCCCCCTCTCCACTAAACACCAGTGCCTCCTCCTTCCACCCACTGTGACATTTTTCCCCCCATTGAACACCAAAGCTGAACATTTCCTTCCATCCACTGACCACCAAATTCCGGCATTCCCCCCCCCCCCCCCACTGACCACCATCACTGACTTTTTTTCCCTCCAATCAATGTCCAATACTGAATAGTTTTTCTCCTCCTAACCACCAACACTGGCATTGTTCCCCTCCTTTACCACTGATGCTAGACAATTTCCTCTACCTGACCATCAATACTGGGCATTTTTTCTTTCATTGTCCACAGACATTGGCCATCTTTTTCTCCTGCTGACCAGCAATAAAAGTGGTACTATGACACAATATGCTGACTGTCCTCTATATATTGAGGGTGATATACTTAAATTGGAAAGTGGAAAAATCTGGTGTAGCTCTGCATAGAAACCAATCAGCTTCCAGGTTTTATTGTCAAAGCTTAATTGAACAAGCTGAAGTTGAAAGCTGATTGGTTACTATGCACAGCTGTACTAGATTTTTCACTCTCAGTTTTAGTCAATCAACCCCATTGTGTTGTACATAACAAAGTTTTTGTCACTGTATATTACATACTCCTGACCAAAGTGTTTTTTGTCTCAATAACTGTTGGTTGCTAAGTAGTCTCTAGCCTCGTACACACGACCGGTTTTCCCGGCAGGAAAACTGCCAGGAGAGCATTTGTCCGGCAATCCCGGCCGTGTGTATGCTCCCTAGCATTTTTCCCATTAGGAAAACAGCCGGTAATACCGACGGGAAAATAGAGAACCTGGCTCTCTATTTTTTCGTCGGGATTCCTGGCAGAGTGTTTCCTGCCGAGAAAACTGGTCGTCTGTATGCTTGCCTGTCCATGGTAAATCCGCGCATGCTCGATACGACGCATGCATGGTAGCATACAACGATAGTGTAGGGCGTAGCAAGATGGTGGCGACAACATCGAATGTGACGAGCGCTTGTCATAGTCGATGACCTCACCACGTTCTTGCTATTCAAAAGAACGGCGGTTCTTTTGAATGGCCGTCTGTATGCACGGCTTGGCAAGCCAAGCTTGACAGGAATCCCGTCAGGAAAACCAATGTTTTTTTCCTGACGGGATTCTCGGCCGCGTGTACAGGGCTTAAGACTATTTTAATTAGGATCTTTAGACCCCTTTCACAGCGGTGCCACCCATAGCGTCGGTGGTAAAATGCTGCTATTTTACCGTCGGATTTGCCACACATTTTGGCTGCTAGCGGGACGCTTTTAACCCCCGCTACCGACCGAGAAAGGGTTAATACCGCCCGCAATGTGCTGCTACAGCGGCGTATTGCCGGCGGTATGGCAGCACTGCCCATTTATTTCAATGGGGAGGAGCGCATTAGGAGTGAATACTGGAGTGAATAGAGCAGCTGTTTAACCAGTTAACAACCGCCCTATAGACGAAATACGTCTACAAGGCGGTTGCTTAACTCTGGGAGGACGTCCGTGGACGTCCTCCCAGAATCGCGCTCCCGCGCGCCCTCTGGGGCGCGCACACGGGAATGTCCGTGATCGCCGGGTCCTCCGGACCCGGCGGATCACGGAGCACGGTAAATCGCCGCTGATAGCGGCGGTTTACCACGTGATCTCTCCGTCCAATGACGGAGCGATCACTTGTAAACAAACCGGCGTCATGTGATGATGCCGGTTCCTCCCTCTCCTCTCTGTACCGAACGGTACAGTGTGAGAGGAGAGGGGGGAGAGCGGAAGCAGCAGCAGCAGCTGCTGTGGGCTGGATCTGTGACAAATGCAGTCACAGATCCAGCCATCCCTCCCTGCGCAATACTCTGCAATAACATAAATACTCTGCAATACCCCATACTCTGCAATACTCCCATAATCTGCAATACCCCATACTCTGCAATACCCCCATACCCTGCAATACCCTCATACTCTGCAATACCCCCTATACTCTGCAATACCCCAAAATACTCTGCAATACCCCACAATACTCTGCAACGTCGCCTATGGGGATTTTTATGTAGCGAAGTTTGGCGCCATTCCACGAGCGTGTGCAATTTTGAAGGGTAACATGTTGGGTATCTATTTACTCGGTGTAACTTCATATTTCACATTTATGCAAAAGAATGAAGAAAAAATACTAAATTTGCTAAATTTTATAACAGAAACAAAGAAAAATAATTTTTGTTTTACAGAATTTTCAGTCTTTTTTCTCTTATAGCACAAAAAATAAAAAACCCAACGATGATTAAATACCACCAAAAGAAATCTCTATTTGTGTGAAAAAAAGGACGAAAATTTCATTTGGGTACAATGTTGTATGACTGAGTAATTGTCATTCAAATTGTGAGAGCACCGAAAGCTGAAAATTGGTCTGGTTATTAAGGGGGTTTACGTGCCCAGTGGTCAAGTGGTTAAGGACGGATTGCAGGCGCTATTTTTAACGCTATAGCACCTGAAAAACGCCCTGAGTGTAAAAGGGGTCTTAAGGTAGACTCAGACAAACATTTAGCTCTTTAGGTTTATGTGTACAGTATATGTGAAACTCTCACTTGTAGTAAAGTAGTTAAGGAGTATTTTGTGGGAACAAGGGTTGCAGCTTATGTGTACAGTGTGTACTGAGTATAGGCTTGGCCTATATTAAACAATGTTCTTTTAGGTCATGCTTAATATTTAGCGCAATTTAGCCACATTCACTTTTCAGCTCAATATGCTCAGCTCGCTGAATGTCTTTTTTTTTCCAGATCCTCTCTCTTTCTCAACTTTTAATTAATGTTGGGAAGTATGGAGCTCCCCTGTTCTCTTATTTGCATGAAAATTGCCCCATGCTGCCCATAAAAATGAAATATAGTTACCCAACCAGGTCTGGTATCTGCCAGATTGGACAGTGAGCTTATGTCTAGGGCAGCAGAAGACACACAAACCCACAAACTACTTGCTCACTATTTTGAGGTTAAAATATTGATCGGCGAGGCTTGAAACCCTTGTCCAACTGCTGCTATTGTTCCTCCTGAGATAAGCGGTGCCAGGAGCTGTCTGTCTGCCTCCGCCTTTCTCCTCTCTATAGGCATTAGCACATGCACAGTTGGTCACGTGTTCTTGTTTATGTGCACACCACCACAGACATTCCTGAGGGCAGTCAGATTGTTCCTACTGATTTGACTGCTATCTTATGTCTATGGCTAGCTATGGTTAATTGGGCAGTTAATATGTCGAATAAGCAGGCTTAGAAAGGATTGGAAATGTAGCATTACTCTCTAGACTGAATTCAGAGATTCCATGAATTTTGGAAGTAGTCTGGGTTGCATTACAAGAAGTCTTCATGCAAGTGCTCTCTAATGCAAAACAAATGAATCATTCTAGTCAAAAGGGTTTGGGACATGTCTTATCAGGGTGAGGGAAACCTCATTTGTTTTTCTTATTGTTAGAGTTTTCAATTATCCTCATTGCTGTGGGAAACACAATTGCTTTTACGATGATGTAACAATTGCTTGAATATATCACCATGGATGTTCTGCAGGCCGTAAAACCTACTACCTGTCCAGGAATACCGGAAATGTGATGTAACAGGGCTTGCATCTTGCCTGTATAAAGAGGGGGTCAGTAACATTGTGCATTTTTTAACCAGCAAGCAGGGATATTAATTATTGAATAGAAAGAGCCAGGGCCGTTTGAAGGAATTTGTGGGCCCCAAGCAAAATGGGGGCCCGCAAGCCCCCCCGCACGCAAAGCCTACATTAGCGCTTCACTAATTTTTTACACCCATGTTCTTATCCCCCCCCCCTAGTCCCTATGTTTTTCTATTCTCGCCTCCTCTTCTTCTCTGTAGGCTGCCGCTGTAGCGTGGCCGAGCTCCTCTTCCTCCTGTCAGTCCGGTGTTCTATCATTATGGGTCCCCAGTCCCCTATCAGATAGTGGCCGGGCTGGGTACCCTGCTGTACAGGAGATTCAGTTTCCTGTGTTCCCGGCCGGACTGAAAACTGTACACTTCCTGTCAGTCCGGCCGGGAACAGGAAACTGAATCTCCTGTACCACGCGCGGTACCTGGCCGGACTGACAGGACTCCAGGAGGGAGGAAGAGGAGCTCAGCCACGCTACAGACTGGGAAGGGGAAGTTGGGGGCCCCAGGCCAGCTCGGGCCCCCAAGCAATTGTTTGTTTTGCCTGTCCTGGAAAGAGCCTAGCCTGTTTTTCTTGTGGTGTTAACCGTATCATGAATTGTCTCTTAATTCCTGTGTAGTAATCGGTATAAGCGCAGGTGAACTTGTAAATCTGTCTAATTAGTTACTTATTTTCCTAATGATCAGTAGCGCAGCTATCTATTATTTTTAATCGGTAATTGGATAAAAAAGCTGTTCAGTCTATATTGGTCACCAGATGTTTACGTCGGTTTCCTAACCGTTCTGGCTGCACACACATCTTTAATATTTACACCGTTTAGTATGATCTATGCTTTCCACATTTCTTCATAAACACTTCAGCCATGGCGTTACAGAGCATGTTACGGTAACATAGACTGCAGTGACCTTAGTTTAGAATTGAAGAAGCCATACGCAGAGAGCAGTAAATCACAGCAACCAATCGGCAATTATCTTTCATTGTTCTGACTGTTCTGAACTAATAAATATTTCAATCCAAGAGGTTGCTGAGGTTTCCTGGGCTTTGCACATTATCGCTGCTATTTGCGCTTCTTTTCCCGCATGTGTTGATTAGATTTATTCAGGTAAACTGTAAAGCGCATACATTAACGCTGACTGCAGAGCATGTTGTGCGGAGCATGCCCTTTATCTGGTCTTTAAGACAAGAGCTGGGCGCTTGAATAGAATGACGCACAAGCTACAGGCAGACAAGAGAGCTTTTGACATAAATACTGCTTATGGGAGCAGAGCATGTCACATAAATATTGCTACAGAGCAGCTGAGGTGGTATTGTGAAGCCCCAGCTGTCTACAGAGGTGCAGCATGCTTCTTTGTGGTAAATCCATCTGTGGCCAGACATCGAGCCAGAGACTTGACATAACAGCACAGCCCACACTCCTTGACTTATGTTAGGCTTGGAGCTTCTTAAATCACGTTCTGGCAGGGCGAAAGTCACCTCTGACCCTTTTAGTGCCAGTAGCTGCATTGTAAATACCCCCCAGCTTCACATACAAGGGCCTGCATGGATACGGATTATTTATTTATATATTTATTACAGGTACTTATAAAGCTGCACCAATTTACGCAGCACTTTGCATATATGTGTAAATATATAGTACATTCACATTAGAAGGGCATGTGTCCATAACGCCAAGGAGCTAGGAAGAAAACTATTTTGCATTTTCAGTAAGTAATAACATTTAACTGATAGGAGTATTTAATGCCATTTTCACATTTTATCTGTTTACTGTTTTATATATTTCATGATTGTATTTTATATAAAAATTTGAAGAATCTTCCTATGGATATCAGGCAGTGATATCTGCATCCCTGCTGACACTACAGGATAAAGTCTCTTCCTTTCAGTCAGTAAGAGCAGTCCGATACGGTGCAGACCTACACTTACAGGAATTTTACTGATTTGCTTGGGTATTACGTTTTTTTTTTAAATATTAGGGACGCTATAAGCATACCTCCCAACCATCCCTAATTCGTTGGGACTGTCCCGGAAATTTACGTATGTCCCGTAGTCCTGGCGAATCAGGGCTGAGTCCCGGAATGGAGCCCAGTGCCGTAACAAGTTCGGCACTGGGCTCCAGGGACACGCCGAACAGGGGCGCACTAGCGCGGGGACCAGTCGTAAACCCGCCCGCGGCTTGTAGGGGGTGTCTGGGTCCCGCATGGTGCATTGAAAGCTTAGGGGGGTCCAAGGTTACCCCCCCAGAGCATCCTGCCCAAGGTTGCCAGGCTGTGCTCCTGTCTATAATTGCCTGAACTGGAGCAAGCAGCAAATGTCCCCCTTCCGATTAGATTACCGTACACTGCGCATGTGCAGCTTCCAAGCCAGCCGATTTTAGATTGGCTAAACTCGGGCACCTGTGATGCCAGAGCCGGCATGAAATGTGCACAGTGCGGGTAGATTATTCAAAGTCTCCTCTTGACAGCTGTGACACTGCTGCTGATATGTAGCCTGTCATCGTGGAGAAGCTGATGCTCAGTGCATCTTCTGGGATTGGGAGACATGCAGGTACGATCGAGCTGCACAGGTATATACTATTTTGTTAGCCAGGCACAGCACTGTTTTTTTTGGATGGGGACATTAAAGGAGAAGTACAGCCAAAGCTTGTTTGGCTGCACTCCTCCTGTGAATCACAGGAGTGCAGTTCATTGCGCACTGCTGTGACCATTTTCAGCAGAGAGTTTTCTGTTCTTTATTGACTTCACAGAGCCAGTCCAGGGACCCACCAAGGAGCCTGTACTTTAGCTGGTCCAGCCTCTCAGCGAGTCGCTGAGAGCCTGAGCCAGTACCTCCCGCCCCCTCCACAGCCCAGCTCTGCAGCAAGCACAGTGGGGGGTCAGAGCAGAGAACCGGGACTGACAGTCACCTCACATATTATCTCACAAAAGTGAGTACACCCCTCACATTTTTGTAAATATTTTATTATATCATTTAATGTGACAACACTGAGGAAATTACACTTTGCTACAATTTAAAGTAGCACGTGTACAGTATGTATAACAGTGTACATTTGCTGTCCCCACAAAGTAGCTCAACACACAGCCATTAATGTCTAAACTGCTGGCAACAAAAGTGAGTACACCCCTAAGTGAATTTTTTTTAAGTTGGGCCCCAAGTGTCAATATTTTACACTATTTAACACTTATTTTCCAGCACTTAAACCCTCTTGGGCATGGAGTTCACCAGAGCTTCACAGGTTGGAACTGGAGTCCTTTTCCACTCCTCCATGACCACATCATGAAGCTGGTGGATGTAAGGCCTCGTACACACGACCGAATTTCTCGGCAAAAACCAGCAAGAAACTTGCTGGGAGATATTTTTTCGTCGAGGAAACTGTTGAGAAACTCGACGAGCCAAAAAGAAAGCATGTTCTCTATTTCCTTGACGGGAATGGAGAAAATTGGCTTGTCGAGTTTCTCGACGGCTTCACAAGGAACTCGACGAGCAAAACGATGTGTTTCGCCCGTCGAGTTTCTCGGTCGTGTGTACGAGGTTTTAGAGTCCTTGCGGTCCTCCATCTTCCGTTTGAGTTTGCCCCACAGATGCTTAATAGGGTTAAGGTCTGGAGACATGCTTGGCCAGTACATACCCTTTACCCTCAGCTTCTTTAGCAAGGCAGTGATCGTCTTGGAGGTGTGTTTGGGGTCAATATCATGTTGGAATACTGCCCTGCTGCCCAGTCTCCAAAGGGAGGGGATCATGCTCTGCTTCAGTATGTCACAGTACATGTTGGCATTCATGGTTCCCTCAATGAACTGTGGCTTTCCAGCCCCAGACCATGACACTGCCATCACCATGCTGGACTGTAGGCAAGACACATCGTGTGCACGAGCGGGAACATGGGGGTTTGTGTGTGTAGACACACAAACCCCTGTGCTGCCTGAGGAGATAAGGACAGATCTTGTCTTTCTACAAAGTAGAAAACACGATCTGTCATCTCCTATAGTAAGCCCCCATCCCCACACAGTTAGAACACACAATAGGGAACACAGTTAACCCCTCGATCACCCCTAGTGTTAACCCCTTCCCTGCCAGTGACATTTACATAGTAATCAGTGCATATTTATAGCACTGATCACTCTGTAAATGTCAATGGTCCCAAAAATGTGTCAAAAGTGTCTGACTTGTTCACCAAAAATATGTAGAAGAATACATATCGGCCTAAACTATGGAAAAAACATTTACTATAGCAAAAAGTAAAAGATATTGGCCTAGATTCAGGTAGAATTAGGTGGGCGTAGCGTATCTCAGATACACTACGCCGCCGTAAGTTTAAGTAGCAAGTCCTGTATTCACATAGAACTTGCGCTGAAACTTACGGCGACGCAGTGTAACTGGGCCGGCGTAAGCCCGCCTAATTTAAAATAGGCTGGTTGGGGGCGTGTACTATGTAAAATACTAGTGACCCCACGTATTTGACATTTTTAATGAACGGCGCATGCGCCGTCCGTGGACCTATCCCAGTGCGCATGCTCCAAATGAGTTCGGCAAATCGTCATGCTTTCGACGTGAACGTAAATTACGGCCAGCCTCATTCACGGACGAGTTCCGCAAACGACGTAAATTTTTTTAATTTCGACACGGGAACGACGGCCATACTTAACATTGGCTGTGCCATGTATTTGGTGGAATAACTTTACGCCTGAAAACCCTTTATGTAAACGACGTATCTTTACTGCGACGGACGGGCGTACGTTCGTGAATCGGCGTATCTAGCTGATTTACATATTCTAGGCATAAATCAGCGTACACGCCCCTAGCGGCCAGCATAAATATGCAGTTAAGATACGACGGCGTAGGAGACTTACGCCGGTCGTATCTTAGCAACATTTAAGCGTATCTCAGTTTGAGCATACGCTTAAAGTTGCGACGGCGGGGATTCGGACTTACGACGGTGTATCTACTGATACGCCCGTCGTAAGTCTATGTGAATCCACCCCATTGTGTTTTTTTTTCAAAATTGTCGCTCTTTTTTTGTTTATAGCGCAAAAAATAAAAACTGCAGGGGTGATCAAATACCCCCAAAAGAAAGCTCTATTTGTGGGAAAAAAAGGACGTCAGTTTTTTTTGGGTACAACATTGCACGACCACGCAATTGTCAGTTAAATCGAATCAGTGCTGTATCGCAAAAAAATGGCCCGGGCAATGGGCAGCCAAATCTTCCGGGGCTGAAGAGGTTAAATTAGTTTATTTGGACCAAATAAGATTTGCCCTTTAATAATAGACGTGCCTGCTATCAGCGCTGTATAAACCGTATCATCTACAGTATACAGCAGTGTGTTCCTATAGTGGGATGGGTATTTTCCCATCTCAGAACCAGATTGAGTCAGACTGAGAGCTGTTCAACCATTCATAGGAAGCTTTGTATTTTTATAAATGAATACAAGGCTTTCTCTGATTGGCTGAGGTGGAGATCGGGACGTCATTCATGAAATACGATTCCAGTGACGGGATTAGCAGCTCTCAGTACAACTGCTTTTCTGGCTATTTTGGTGCATTGAGCTGGCTCTATAAAATGCCTTAGGGCCCATTTCAATTTTTGCATTCTGTGCATTATGTACCCCTGGACCATACTCTCTGTGTGTCATGTACACCTAAACCCAGCACTGACTACAGCCCTTAGTGCGTTATTCTTGAACATGTTGCATTACACACCCTAGACCCCTGCAGCCTGCTCTATGTATCTTAAACCCAACACTGACTGCAGCACTTGGACTTTCCCAACCCCTGTGCAGTGCTTTACACACTCATGTACTATATACACAATACTGTACATGATAGATTTCTCACTAAAGTCTTCATTGTCTCAACAGTTGCTGGTTGCTATGCAGTCCGACTTTTAATGAAGTTCTTCTTTAACCGCTTAAGGACCATCTTGCGACTTTTTATGTCGGCAGAATGGCACGGACATGCATAAGGGCATACAGGTTTGTCCCCTTTAAGATGCCGCCATGTGGTCACGCATGCGCCGCCGCTGGCGCGCTACTGGCCCTGCTGCCTTCTCTGTGAGTCTGACTGCGGGGATACCCACGATCGTCTCACGTAGAGATAGAGCGGGGAGATGCTTATGTAAACAAGCATCTCCCCGCTCTGCCTAGTGACAATGACAGTGATCACCGCTTCCTGTAATCGGAAGCGGTGATCACTGTCTTGTCACGTGTAGCCCATCCCCCCTACAGTTAGAAGCACTTATCAGGGCACACTTAACCCCTACAGTGCCAGTGGTTAACACCTTCACTGCCAGTGTAATTTTCACAGTAATCAGTGCATTTTTATAGCACTGATCGCTGTAAAAGCATTTTTATAGCACTGATCGCTGTAAAAATGACAATGGTCCCAAAAATGTGTTAAAAGTGTCCGATGTGTCCGCCATAATGTTGCAGTCACAATAAAAAATTGCTGATCGCCGCCATTACTAGTAAAAAACAAAAATTATTAATAATAATGCCATAAAACTATTCCCTATTTTGTAGACGCTATAACTTTTGTGCAAATCAATCAATAAACATTTATTGCGTTTTTTTTTTTTTTTTTTACCAAAGATATGTAGAAGAACACGTATCGGCCTAAACTGAGGAAAACAAAATGTTTTTTACATATTTGTTGGGGATATTTATTATAGCAAAAAGTAAAAAATATTGATTTTTTTTTAAAAATTGTCGCTCTATTTTTGTTTATAGCTCAAAAACATAAAAACTGCAGAGGTGATCAAATACCATGAAAAGAAATCTCTATTTGTGGGGGAAAAAAGTCAATTTTGTTTGGGAGCCATGTCGCACGACCGCACAATTGTTAGTTAAAGCGACGCAGTGCTGAATCGCAAAAAGTGGCCTGGTCTTTGATCAGCGAAATGGTCTGGGGCTGAAGTGGTTAAGGAAAGCTCAGGCAAAGCAATCAAAACATATTTTTTATTGGTACAAGGACGCCATTTTTTTTTTTTATAGAATCTTTTTTATTTAGAAAAAGTTTTTCATTGTACAACAACAAATATGACAGAAAAACACACAGGGGCAGATCCACAGAGCGAGTACGCCGGCGTATCTACTGAAACGCCGGCGTACTTTCAAATTTCCCGCGTCGTATCTTTGGTTTGAATCCTCAAACCAAGATACGACGGCAACTGGGTTATATCCAACAGGCGTATGGCTTCTTACGCCTTCGGATCTTAGATGCAATACTTCGGCGTCCGCTGGGTGGAGTTCTCGTCGTTTTCCTCGTCGAGTATGCAAATTAGCTTTTTCCGACGATCCACGAACGTACGCGCGGCCGTCGCATTCTCTTACGTCGTCTCTAGACGGCTTTTTCCGGTGTATAGTTAAAGCTGGTGTTTTGCGGCGTATAGTTAGACTTGCCATGTTAAGTATGGCCGTCGTTCCCGCGTTTCATTTGAATTTTTTTTTTTTTTGCGTAAGTCGTCCGTGAATCAGGATGGACGTAATTCACGTCTATGTTAAAAAAAATTACGTCCTTGCGACATCATTTAGCGCAATGCACGGCGGGAAATTTAGGGACGGCGCATGCGCAGTTCATTCAGCGCGGGGATGCGCTTCATTTAAATGAAACACGCCCCCTAATTGCCGATCTGAATTACGCCGCCAGAGATAGACTACGCCGCCGTAACTTACGGCGCAAAATCTTGAAGGATTCGAACTAAAGCCAGGTAAGGTACGGGGCGTAGCGTATCTCTGATACGCTGCGCGGGTGCACATCTCTGTGGATCTGCCCCACAATGCTGTCCAACCGTACATCCAGGCATTATACAATATGACAGACCCGATTGGCCACCCAACAGACAGGATAAAAGGGACGGAGGCGGCAGTCGTTAGGCTAGATATACATATAAACCCAAACAAATTTAAGTTGTCCCCAATCACTCCATTAGGTGCAAAGGGCTGGGAATAGGTGGATGATCCCAAGTCAGACAAGTAAATAAGAACCATAAAAAGTATGAAAAGAAAAGAAAAAAAAAACAGAGGACAAAACAAGAAGAGGATGTACTCATAATCATCATGACAACATATCTGCAATATTGGTCACATGTACTTATCTGTTCAACAGAAGGCCATTTTTTTTTTAACCACATTCCTTAAGCCAGCCCCTCCCACGGTGAATAGATTTACCACACCCACATTTTGCTGTGCCACGCTTAGTGCGCCGCAGGTCTTTTCCTTCTTCCAGTGTCCCTCATTCTGAAGTTCAAAAGTTGTGAGGTATGCTATAAGGTGAAGTCTTGGCCTCGTACACACGATCAGTCCATCCGATGAGAACGGTCCGAAGGACCGTTGTCATCGGTTAACCGATGAAGCTGACTGATGGTCTGATGTGCCTACACACCATAGGTTAAAAAAACGATCGTGTCAGAACACGATGACGTAAAACACAACGACGTGCTGAAAAAAAATGAAGTTCAATGCTTCCAAGCATGCGTCGACTTGATTCTGAGCATGCATGGATTTTTAACCGATGCTTTTGTGTGCTAACGGTTTTGACCTATCGGTTAGGCATCCATCGGTTAAATTTTAAAGCAAGTTCTAATATTTTTGACCGAAGGTTAACTTACCGATGGGGCCCACACGCGATCGGTTTGGACTGATGAAAAAGGTCCTTCAGACCGTTCTCCTCTGGCGATCCTATCGGGTGTACGCGGCTATAGGCCTTGTACACACGATCGGTTAACCAGAGGATAACGGTCTGATGGATCGTTTTCATCGGTCCAAACCGATCGTGTGTAGGCTCCATAGGTTATTTAACCTTCGGTTAAAAAAAAGCCAACTTGCTTTAAAATTTAACCGATTGATTGCTAACCGATAGGTCAAAACCGATCGTTAGTATGCACAACTATCGGTTAAAAATCCATGAATGCTCAGAATCAAGTCGACGCATGCTTGGAAGCATTGAACTTCGTTTTTTTCAGCACGTCGTTGTGTTAACGTCACCACATTCTGACACGATCGTTTTTTTAACCGTGATGGACCATCAGTCAGCCTCATCAGTTAACCTATGACAACGGTCCATCGGTCCATTCTCATCGGATGGACTGATCGTGTGTACGAGGCTTTACTCTCTGGGCCCCGGCTACTACTGGGTGGGGAGCGGAGGAAGATCACTCAGCCAGGAAAGACAAGGAGATAGGCAGGCGGCTGGTCGGGACTTGAGCTACCCCCAAGCTAGTAGGTGCGGCAGAGCGGGGGTGTGTAATTTCGAATTTGTTTATTTTATTCTGCACTGACTGTCTTTGAAATTGCCCCAGCCCCTGTTCAAATCCAATCCGGGGACAAAACCGTGGACAGACTTGGTTCGGGGGACAGTGTCCTTAATCTGGGAACTGTCCCCAGAAACCGGGGATGTCTGGTCACCCTATGCTATAAGCCTTGCTGTGAAAAAAGTTTATGGAGGTCCCATAACATTCATCCAACTAAAAATAAATCAAACCAAAGCTTTAATGACTACTCCTCCATGTCAGCATGCCATAACTGTAAATGACGAAGGGCACAGACACAGCTTGGCCGTAAAAAACATACAAAAGGGTCAACATAGGCGATACATTTTTGTTGGTTGGTTTGCATATTTAGCAATTCTCCCAGTTTTAAATGCGAAGACAACATTTTATTAAGCTGCTTTTAGAGGCCTAAAATGCTCTGCTTTATGCCGCGTACACACGGCCATTTTTCGGCATGAAAAAAAATGTCATTTTTCAGCATGTTCAAAAAACTATGTTTTTCCAACTTCATCATTAAAAACGATGTTGCCCACACACCATCGTTTTTGAAAAATGATCTAGGAAAGCGCGGTGACGTACAACACGTATGACGGCACTTTAAAGGGGAAGTTCTATTCGCCTTTGGGCTGCTTTTAGCTGATTCCTTGTTAGTAAAAGACGATTTGCGATTTTTTGTATGTTACAGCGTGATGAATGTGCTTACTCCATTATGAATGGTAGTTTTACCAGAACGAGCGCTCCCGTCTCATAACTCGCTTCTGGGCATGCGCGGGTTTAAAACTTCGTTTTTGCCCACACACGATCTTTTTTTACAACACGAAAAACGTCATGAAAAAATGCAGCATGTTTACATTTTTTTTTTCGTTTTTCAGAAGCCGAAAAACGATGTGAAGCCCACACACAATGATTTTAAATGACGTTTTAAAAAATTTATTTTTTTTTAATGCCGAAAAACGACCGTGTGTACGCGGCATTAGAAACAGAATTATTCAAGCAGATTTCTCCTTTAAAAAACCCAAAAAATCTGCAGAGATAGCAGAGAGGCAAAAAAAAAATAATAATCATATTTTAGGCAGGAAAATAAATGCGTTTCATATTTTCACCTTAAGCAGCATTTTAAATGTATTGTGTAATGTCCTTAAAACCAGTGCACCTTTAATAACCTCCCCGTGTATTCATGATCAATATCTACGCAGTAATATGCAATCAGTCAGTGCTCTGCAAGCTTTTTAATTTTGGAGAAAAGCTGGTTACGTCTGTGAAGCCTGTGAAGGTCAATTCTGCTCAGGTTTTTTCCGAGCATAATATATTCATTGACCCTGCTTCACGGCGCTGCCTCTAAGTGGGAGTCGTGGCTGCAGGTTTCATGTGTTATCTCTCTAGGGAGCAGAGCTGCTGCTAACTGTATTTGCACCTGCGTGTGCAGCGAAGGCAGTCTCAGACAATGCTGATCTGCCAGGATCCCCTAACAGCCGCCCTCCCCCCACATTCATTTCCCAGGGAATCTGTCTTCCCTGTCACTCAGGATAATGATTCCCTGCAAGCATAACCGAGATCCAGAAATTCACCGTAATCTCATCAATAGCTTGATTCCCCAGCTGGGTCTCTTGAATTTATACCGCTTGAAAGGAGATGGCCAACACGTAGCAAGTAAATGTGCTGGAGCTCAGTCTGCCAGCGAGATTTCTTCTACGGATAACCTCTTCCATTTTAGCAAGAAAACACAAGGAATATTGGTCAGCACATTCAAGCCTCGTCCTCTTCGTTCTTCATTCAAAGGTTCTTATTTTATTGAATAGAGACAAAATCAATAAAATGCAATTTTCAGCTATCTGTTTTATCACATTAAAGAAGAAGAAAAATAATGTCATATTAGTTCAGTCTTTACCCCAGAGAGAGACAAAGACCCTTGCTGCAATTTGGGAAAATGTTACACTGGCTTCTGAAATGGATGGCATTCTCCACTGTTCAAGAAGCCTTTATTTTCGTTTTTAACCGCGTTAGATATGATTGCAGATTATCACATGGTTTATTTCTCAAAAGATTTAACTGTTTTACAGAGTCCAGCTTTCAATTAAGCCACGAGCAGTGATTGTGACCAAAATGCAATAATCAGTTGCACCCAGGTAGAAGAAATGATCCCTTAAATCACACAGGTGTCAAACACAAGGCCTGCGGTCCGAATCTGGCCCTCCAGGCCTTTTCATGTGGCCCTCACACTTCTCCTACAGCTGCAGGAGAGCTCCAACCCTCCTCTGCTCCTCCTCCAGACCCTTACTTTCTGCTTTCAAGCAATGCATCCAGCTTCTTCCCAGCAGCAGCATAAGGAAAGGGGGGTGCACTGAGATGTAAGGGAGAGTGGGATACTCAACTTCTGATGGTGGGGTGGCTCTTGACATCTAATATATGGGGAGAGGATGCGCTGGACATCTAATCCTACAGATACAACCGGCCCTTTTGAGGGCAATCATAAAGCTGATGCGGCCCACGATGAAATTGAGTTTGACACCCCTGCCTTAAATGGTCTGACTACAGTAAACTAAAATCTGTTGCTGTGGTTTACTTTTATTTTCACTTTGACCACCTTGTTGAATAAGGCAGCATCCACATCTCACAGGTGAGACGGCACCGGCTATAATCAAAGGTGAATACCATAGGGTGGGGTGCCGGCCCTGCCACTGCAGTAGTACACGTGAAGCAGAAAAGTTTGGATCGGCTGCACACCCATGAAAGATAATGATTCCATTTCTTTATTGAAAAATCATAAAAGCACTGGATGGGTACAGGCAGGAAGAAGGACAAAGTTGACGCGTTTCACACGATTTACGTACTTGCTCAAAACCAACTTGGTAAATCGCCTGCCTGTGCCTATCCAGTGCTTTTATGATTTTTTAATTTCAATACTTTTTTTATTGTTGTTTGCATAAAAAAAGATACAAAAAATTTTACATCATCGTGCATAATATAAAAAATACACAACCATAAATTTTTCCCCGTTTTCCCCCTATCTTGTCCTCTCCTCTTTCTTTGTACCATTTTAAATAAATGAAAGATCTCTTTATTCTAAACTATCTTACCTCACCTCCCCCCCCCCACACCCCACACCCCCTCACCCTCCCATCACACCGTGAGCCAATTTTGGAGATTAATATACTTTATTGATTATATGATTTTTAAAAAAAGAAATTGAATCATTATCTTTGCGTGAGTGTGTAGCCAATCCAAACTTGTCTGCTTCAATTCGCTATTATTATTAGCAATAGTAGTCATCAGAGCTAATAACTTAAAGTGATATTAAAGTCTTGTTTTTTTTCTGCTTAAAAATAAAAAAAATGTTATACTTACCTGCCCTGTACAGTGGTTTTGCACAGAGCAGCCTGGTTCCTAGTCTTTTTGGGTCCCTCATCGGAGCTCCTGGCCCCTCCCTCCTGTCGAGTGCCCCCACAGTAAGCAGCTTGCTATGGAGCCACCTAAGCCAAGCCACACCTCCGTGTGTCCATTTAGACATGGAGCCGTGGTTCGGCCCCACCCCCTCTCTCTCCTCATTGGCTAACAGACTTTGATTGACAGAAGTGGGTGCCAATGGTGCCGCTGCTGTGTCTCAGCCCATCAGAAAGGAGAGTTCCGGACGGTCGAGGCACTCGTGCACATCGCTGGATCGAGCTCAGTTAGGCATTAGGAGGGCTGAGGGGGGCTGCTACACACAAAAGAATGCATTAAGATAAAAAACCTTCTGCCTTTAGAACCACTTTAAATTGGTATTAAAAGGTATTGAAAAAGAAAATATAACAAACATGCCATACTTACCTGCTCTGTGCAATGGTTTTGCACAGTGCATGCTTGATCCTCTTCTTCTTGGGTTCCCCCACCTGCACTCCTCCCCTATGACCAGTGCCCCCAATAACAAGCCACTTGCCATGGGGGCACTGGTGAGTGCTCACTCTTGAGCCCTGCTCTATGCATTCACAAGACACAAAGAGCCGCCGCTTGGCCTCACCCCCGCTCTCTCCTAATTGGCTCAATGGCTGTTATTGACAATGGCTCCCACTGCTGTCTCAGCCAATGAGGAGTGGGAATCCTGGCACAGCTGAGGGTCTCATGCACATCGCTGGATTGAGAGGGGGCTCAGGTGAGTATTAGGAGGGGCTGTGGGGGGAGCAGCACAGAAGGTTTTTTACCTCCATGCATAGAATGAAGATAAAAAAGCCTTCAGCCTTTACCACCACTTTAAATGTTTAGGTCCCCTCGCCTGTACAAATTACTAGCTCTTCATATGTGCAAATCACATATGTGCAAATCACATATGTGCAAATCACATACCTATATACCTATATAGGTACTTCTAGTACCCATAAGGGAAAATGTTAGATTTATACTTACCCTATATTTACCTTGCCCTCACCTTGACACACAAAGAAAATTGGAAAAAAAGTTTAGAAATTGCTTACCCAATGCTTGAAAAAACTTCTTTAATTGCCCAGGTTGTTGTTTAGGGAATACTGTATGCTGTGTACAAATGAAAACATCCAAGCAATATATTACTTATACAGTGGGGATCGAAAGTTTGGGCACCCCAGGTAAAAATTTGTATTAATGTGTATAACGAAGCCAAGGAAAGATGGAAAAATCTCCAAAAGCCATCAAATTACAGATAAGACATTCTTATAATATGTCAAAAAAAGTTAGATTTCATTTCCATCATTTACACTTTCAAAATGACAGAAAACAAAAAAATGGCGTCTGCAAAAGTTTGGGCACCCTGCAGAGTTAATATATTGTACTGCCCCCTTTGGCAAGTATCTCAGCTTGTAAATGCTTTTTGTAGTCAGCCAAGAGTCTTTCAATTCTTGTTTGAGGTATCTTTGCCCATTCTTCCTTACAAAAGTCTTCCAGTTCTTTGAGATTTCTGGGCTGTCTGTCACGCACTGCTCTTTTAAGGTCTATCCATAGATTTTCAATTATGTTGAGGTCAGGAGATTGTGAAGGCCATGGCAAAACCTTCAGTTTACGCCTCTTGATGTAATCCCCCGTGGATTTTGAGGTGTGTTTAGGATCATTATCCATTTGTAGAAGCCATCCTCTCTTTAACTTAAGCTTTTTCACAGATGGCATCAAGTTACCATCCAAAATTTGCTGAAATTTTATTGAATCCATTTTTCCTTCTACTCGTGAAATGTTCCCTGTGCCAATGGCTGCAATACAACCCCAAAGCATGATTGATCCACCCCTATGCTTGTTTCCAAAATGCATTAGGCTTGTCTATATGTTCATTTGCAAAGTTCAAACGCCTATTTTTGTGGTGAGGACATAGAAGAGGTTTTCTTCTGATGACTCTTCCATGAAGACCATATTTGTACAAGTATCCCTTTATAGTGGAATAGTGTACCACAACTCCAGTGTCTGCCAGATCTTTCTGGAGGGATCGTGCAGTCAAACGTGGGTTTTGAATTTCTTTTCTCACAATCCTGCGAGCTGTTCTGTCTGATATTTTTCTTGGTCTTCCAGATCTTGTATTAACTTCCACTGTTCCTGATGACTGCCATTTCTTAATTACATTCCGAACAGAGGATATTGACATCTGAAAACGCTTTGCTATCTTCTTATAGCCTTCTCCAGCTTTGTGAGCGTCAACTATTTTCACTTTCAGTTTTCTAGACAACTGCTTAGAAGAACCCATGGTGCTGATTGTTGGGGCAAGGTCAGATGAGTCTGGGCATTTAAAACCTTTGAGAATGACATCACCTGGTCTTCCCAGTTGATGATTGAGAACAATCCAGGACACTGAAATGTCTCAGCTTTGCAAAGGGTGCAGTGCATGCCATAAATTCTGCAGGGTGCCCAAACTTTTGCAGACGCCATTTTTTTGTTTTCTGTAATCTTGAAAGTGTAAATGATGGAAATAAAATCTAACTTTTTTGACATATTATAAGAATGTCTAATCTGTAATTTGATGCCTTTTGGAGATTTTTCCATCTTTCCTTGGCTTCTTTATGCACATTAATACACATTTTTACCTGGGGTGCCCAAACTTTCGATCCCCACTGTACTAGCTCTTGGTATTATGTGCAAATAGTACCTGTAAGAAAAAAGGTTAGATACATACTTACCTCACCCTCACCTTGACACACAAAGAGAGCTGGAAAAAACATGTAAAAATTGCTTACTTGTACTTGAAAAAATGTCCTTAATTGTCCTGCTTTTTGTTTAGGGAATACTGTATGCTGACATCCTAGCAAGATGTTACTTGTACACTTTAATCACATCACTACCACCATACTTCTAAGAATGGTGTAGTAGTGACAGGGGTGTTCTGTAGTGCTGATTTAAAACTCCACTTTGCTGTCATTAAACATCATAGGCAAAATTTAGAGAACCAACCAGAATGGCTCTCTGTCTTATGATCACTGTGATGGCCAATCACACTGATCACAAATGTAAACAATACTACTGTTTAGTTGTGAGGGCCCTCCCCTTCTTCTATTACAACAAAGGGAAGGAAGGATGGCCCACTGAATGAAGATTTTATAAATGAAATAAGAGTATAGATTTCATTCACTTCATTTCAGTCACAAATGAATGAATGAATGAATGAATTCATTAATTAACTCTTTTAAAGAAAAAAATTAAAAACATTCTTAGAGGAATGGGAATGGATAAGAACTTTTGACAATGTTTTTAATTGTATGCATCCCAGTTACAATACCAACCCCCATTTCTTGTATGGGCATCGTCAGAACAAAGAATGAGTGGGATTCTCCCCCAAAACAACTGTTCCCTAATCTATAATATAAAAAGGTGGGTTTAAAATGGCCATAGATGGGTCAAAGTTCAACAGAGACTGGCTAAATTTGAATCCATGTAGCTCCTGCTCAACTTCCATCGAATGGGCTTATTGGAGAAATCACGCTGGCAAAACCCCCAAAAGAATCCATCTATGGCCAGCCCTAGGCTTTAACCAGGGGTCTCAGACTGGCGGCCTTTCAGCTGTTGCAAAACTTCAAGTCCCATCATGCCTCTGCCTATAGGAGTCATGATTGTAACTGTCAGCCTTACAATGCCTCATGGGGCTTGTAGTTTCACAACGGCTGGAGGGCCGCCAATGTTCATGTCCAGTGTTAATAAAACAGGATCAATTGGGACAATTTCACTAAAATATCCAAGCAATAAAGGACACTCCCATTTGCTGATCTCTGTGGCTTAACAAAAAGGGGACAAACATAAAAAAAGTATCACTCTTAGGCCTCGTACACACGACCGTTTTCCTCGACAGAATCCATCAAGAAACTTGGTGGCAGAGTTTTTTTGCAGAGGAAAACGGTCGTGTGTATGTTTTTTATCGAGAAAACTGTCGTGGAACTCAATGAGAAAAAAAGAGAACAAGATCTCTTTTTCCTCGTCGGGAGTCTCAATTTCCGTCGGGCTGGTTTTCGACGAGAAACACGTTCCTGTGTATGCTTAGAAACCCGCACATGCTCAGAAGGGTGGCGCCAGTGGAATCAAACTTCCCCTTTATAGTGCCGTCGTACGTGTTTTACGTCACCGCGTTTGAGAACGACGAGATTTTGTCTTGACAGTGTGTACGCAAATAAAGTTTGTCAAGATTCTCGACAAGCCTAACAAGGAACTCGTCGAGGAAAACGATGTTTCATTTACGACGAGTTCCTCGGTCGTGTGTACGAGGCCTAATGCTCCTATCATTGATATCAGCCAACTTGAAATGCAATGATCTGGAGCAGATCAGATAAAACAGCTTGTCAGGCTACAATGTGCTATAGAAAAATGGCAACCGATCGCACTCAGGACGGCGACTCACTGTGACCAAAACTGAACCAGGTAAGTTAAGCCCACTAAGGGGCAACATATGTCTGAGGGAACTCTTCTGCAGGTAAACAGAAAATCTGAAGGCGTGTTACACTATCTGGTTCAGTTCTGGTCACATCGAGTTGGTCCTGAGTGCGATCGGTTGCCATTTTTCACAGATTGATCACTGTCATGTCACCTAATCATGGGAATCTTCGTTTTTAATTAATAGGGTTGTAAAATCTGATTTTTTTTTTATCTTAAAGCATTCTATTCATTAAGACAAAAAACCTTCTGTGTGCAGCAGTCCCCTCAGCCCCCCTAATACTTACCTGAGCCTATCTCTATCCAGCTATGTTGTAGGAGTGTCTCAACTGCCCAGGACTCCCCTCCTCATTGGCTGAGACAGCAGTGCGGCACCATTGGCTCCTGCTGCTGTCAATCAAAGTCAGTGAGCCAATGAGGAGAGAAAGGGGACAGGGCTCAGAATGGACACAGGGAGCTGTGGCTCAGCTCATTGTGTGGGCACTTAACAGGAGGGAGGGGCCAGGAGCGCCAAAGAGGGACCCAAGAAGAGGAAGATTTGGGCTGTTCTGTGTAAATGCACTACACAGAGCAGGTAAGTATAACATGTGTGTTATTTTTAACTAAAAAAACAAGACTTTAGTATTACTTTAATGATCTTTGTAAACACTTGTCTATGTCTCATATAAATCAGTTCACCTCCAAACTTCTTTTACTATTAATGTAATTTCCTTCACTTGTTTCTTGTACTTGCTGTTGCTCTCCAAGTTTCTACACCCACTGTTATATCTTGACAGGAAGGGGTGAGGCTTTGATAGAAGAGAGTGAAATTTTGATGAAAAAAATACGTGACATTCTGGAAATGTGACCCGATATTTAAATTGTGCTAAGTAGCGTAGTTTCATTGGGGCAGCCCTTGACCATCGGTTGCCATAGAAAAGCATAGGCACTCAATAAGTATTATTTATCAAGTCATGCATGTCTGGAGTGTTTAAACTGCTGTAAGATCAGTTTATAGTACTAAGTACATTACTTTCATACATGAGGGCATTTAAAAGCACATTACATTATAAGTAATGAATGCAGCTATTAGGTGACAAAGTGCCTTACTTTATGTAGTACATCTCTGCAATATATGCACATTTCCCCATGTTTTGTCTCGTTATAAACACTGCAAGCACAGATCCTTCTAGAAATGTAGTTATAACCTAACTTTCTGTAGTGTGCTGCCACCTCCCTCTCCTCCTTTCTCATCCCAAAAAACATTAGGGGTAGATGTTCAGTAGTCCTGCACAGGAGAACTCGGGCAGGGATGACAACGCTTCTTGCTTCAGCTTGATTACCACTGATATATTTGTTTTTCCTGGACTTACTTTGAACTCTTTGGGCCAGATCCACAGAGCAAGTACGCCGGCGTATCTACTGATACGCCGGCGTACTTTCCAATTTCCTGCGTCGTATCTTTAGTTTGAATCCTCAAACCAAGATACGACGGTATCTGGGTAAGATCCGACAGGCGTACGGCTTCGTACGCCTTCGGATCTTAGATGCAATACTTCGGTGCCCGCTGGGTGGAGTTCGCGTCGTTTTCCGCGTCGGGTATGCAAATTAGCGATTTACGACGATCCACGAACGTACGCGCGGCCGTCGCATTTTCTAACGTCGTCTGTAGTCGGCATTTTCCGGCGTATAGTTAAAGCTGGTATTTTGCGGTGTATAGATAGACTTGCCATGTTAAGTGTAGCCGTCGTTCCCGCGTCGAAATTTGAATTTATTTATTTTTTTACGTAAGTCATCCGTGAATAGGGATGGACGTAACTCACGTCTAAGTTCAACAAATGACATTGTTGCGACGTGAATCACGCCCCCTACCCGCCGATTTGAATTCCGCCGCCAGAAATACACTACGCTGCCGTAACTTAAGGCGCAAATTCTTTGAGGATTCGAAGATCCGCCAGGTAAGGTACGGCGGCGTAGCGTATCTCTGATACGCTGCGCGGATCTAATTCTATGTGGATCTGCCCCTTTGTGCCACATATGCATGAATCTTAGCACTAGTATCCGAATAACATTTAAAATACCATATTAATCTTCATAGTCCACATCCATGTAACCAAACTTTACTGACCTTAATGGAGAAGTGATATTAGCAACCCTTTAATTTGTTGCACCTTATGAGATAATTTTTAATAAAGCATAACTGCATTTATAGGGAAAAAAATCAGGTTGATAAATGACCTGGCTTACCCCGCTGAAAAGTCAAGGGGACTCCTATCTACATGCAGCAGATGTGTGCCATATTGTCTGGCCTTTACTCGCCTTGCACAGCATTTATATTGTCTCCGGCAAATTATATTGCAGAAGGGGATGCGTGCTATTGCAGTTACATAGATGGGAGACAGGGTCAGCATCAGGATAGCCATTATTTCTGTAAACCATCCTAGCATGACATTGCCCTGTTCATACTTTGCCTTCTGCCTCTCCTGCATGTACACAATTGCAAAAAATGTAAAATTGACACTGGCTTGGTCTGAAGACTGGGTATCATGATGGAACTCTTAAGCCCTGTACACACGACCGGTTTTCCTGACATGCCAAAACCCAGCATTTTTCCCGACGTGATTCCTCTCAAGCCTGCCTTGCATACACGCGTTCAGTCAAAAAAACGCTCGACCAAAGCGCAGTGACGTCCAACACGAACGACGGCACTATAAAGGGGACGTTCAATTCAAATGGCACAACCCTCTGGGTTGCTTTTGCTGATGGACCGTTTTTATCAGACTAACCGATCGTGTGTGGGCCCCATCGGTTATTTATCCATCGGTTAAAAAACTAGGAACTTGTTTTAAAACTATCTGATGGTTAACTAACCGATAGAAAAAAACGTCGGTTAAAAATCCATGCATGCTCAGAATCAAGTCGACGCATGCTCGGAAGCATTGAACTTAATTTTTTCTCAGCATGTTGTTGTGTTTTACGTCACCACGTTCTTTAACCGATGGTGTGTAGGCACGACTGATGAAAGTCAGGGCATTAGTGGTAAGATTGCCAAACAGCACTTTAATTTAACAAGAAGGGTATCTGATAAGAGGGTTGCTATATGTGTCTTGGCAAGCTGAGTCTGTAACATCACTCAAAACCCTATTCTGTTGCCTAACATTTGTCATCCAAATGCCTACCCTTCAAACATCTTGCCTTGCCATTCAACATATTGTTTAACTTTTATCTTAGAATAAAAAGGAAATAATGGATAAAGGAAAACTCCTTGCAAAACATTTTGGGACTGAGTGGGAAAAGGTTTTTTGTCAGGTTTTTTATTTTTTGTCCAGGGTCCCTTCACAAAGTTATAAAAAAATTTAAGGAAATCCAACTTTACGGTGATTACTGTCTTTGTGGGATTTCCCAAATTATTAATTGTCAGGATGGGAAGTGAAGAAAAATCACTTAATATGGGCACAATTTGCAATAGGCAATGAGAGCAGTCTTAATTTTGTACTGCTATTTCATCAAAAAAGCAGAAGTACACATTGTACATTGATAAAATAGTTACCGTTTCATATTGCTGAGAGGCTGTCAAAATGGCAAGATTTGGCAAAACACATAAGCATTCAATTCTAGTCTTCTGCGGTACATATTAATGGCATGAACTTGACGTGTGCTCCCTTGTCTCCCTGCTGCAATTAAAAGTTCATTAAGGTAAGCAAGCAGATGACAGACAGATACAAATGTAGAACATGTTAGAATTCCCTTTGCAAAGGAACCACAGACTAAATTTCAGAGCAAATATTTGTGTCTAAATGCAGTATTTGATAAATTACTTCAGTTTATGTTCATTAGAATATTTTTGCTTTTAGTACCGTATTTATCTTCCTATACTGCGCCCCGGCGTATAGCGCGCACCCCCAACCTAGAAGAAAAATTCCTGGAAAAAAATAAATACTTACAGTTTGGATGCCCCTCGTCGGTGTCTTGCCCGGCGTCCATCGCGTCCATCGGCGGCCTTGTCCGGTCCGGCGTTCTTCTGCGGCCATCGTGGTGTCCTCCCCGCTGTGTTCTTCAGCCGATCCCCGCTTCCCGCGCTGTGTTTGAACCACTCCGCTGACATATACCGAGCGCAGTACACTCGGGTATACTCGGGCAGGCTCAGCTCCTCTTGCGTAAAGGACGCCTGCCCGAGTATACCCGAGTGTACTGCGCTTGGTATATGTCGGCGCAGTGGTTCAAACACTGCGCGGGAAGTGGGTATCGGCGTATATCGCGCACCCACGATTTTGCCCTGATTTTAAAGAGTGTGCGGTATCTGCCGATACATACGGTAAGTAACAGAATCTATCTGGATAATGGTGGACTTTGTTTTTAATATAGCATAAGCACACTAATATTATTACAGATACCAGTGGTAAGGGGTAAGGAAGGGGGAGGGACTACTTCCGTCTCACTTTGCCAATGTGAACTAAGCCAGAAGTAGGAGTGGGTACCTGACAACACCAGGTGCCCACTTCCCCCCAAAAGGTGCCAAATGTGGCAGCAGAGGGGGAAGGAGGCAGACAAGTAGAGCTTCCAATTTTGGGTGGAGCTCTGCTTTAAGTACAGAAGATCCTTCCAGAAATCTTGAAAGCTAATAACTTTCTATGCTCTCTGCTGGTGAGCCAGTCTTGTCAGTGAGTATTGTTCCTAGTTCACTCTGTGGACTACTGTATAGGCTCTTGCACATGGGTGCCCTGTGCCAGTGCAATGTAAATTTGGGCATATTTCTCTTACAATTGTAGCACTACCCCCGAAGGAACTGCTGGTTTAGATTTGGGCCTGCCGTTACCTTACTGTTTACCATGCTTGTCCTAGGGGTCCTTCTTGAAGAGTTACAAATGTCCACACCAACACTTGGTTTTCTTTGCTTCAATCGTTTTATTAAACAAGTTCCTTTAGAAGGACAGAGAATTAGGGAAGATTCAGGTACCTTGCTTTGCGGATTGCGGGTATGATCTTGGATCCAGAGGACAAACTGTTCCCACACTGGATCCAGCGACTACCGGATAGGCCTCTCTCACTGACCTAGCAGCCGGTGCGTAGCTCGTTCAAAAGTCTCTGCAACAGACTTGATGAATGCCGTTGAGTCGTTACATGGTCCTCTGCTACAGGACCATGCAATCACATATGTACTTTGCAAAGTTCCAAAGAAATTACACAGCTCGCGGTGCCAGGATCTTTCAGCCAAACCGGCCGCACTGAGGTAAATTAGCCAGGATGCGTCCTTTAATTGAATCCTCAATTGTTCGGCTTCTTCCTGCAGAGAAGACAGCACAGGACTATCCCTGGACTAGTAGGCCCCAAATCCTCTGGGCCCACTCTCAGTAACAGAGCCTCGGGCCAGCAGGCCCAGAGACTAAAAACTGCTAATACATCCTTGAGGCCAGGAGGGCCATCAGGTCAGGATCGGAAGACCCCGCCAGAACGGCGTCTGCTCCTTAAGTACACCTCCCCGAAAAGCACAGCGGTGGGGACCACACCACTGAGCTGCCTCTGGGCAAGAAGCACCCAATACACCATGCAGTTCCAACCTTGACCCCTGGTGACAGCGACACCCACAGTCAGGTGGAAGATGCGCAACACAGCCGAGCTGGAACAGAGACCCATAATTTGGCATAAAATTCTGAGCTAAACTACAGCACAGATAACTAAATTTACAAATAGTGCCTACTCAACAGGAGCAGGACGCTACACAATGTACAGCAGCTGATAGACATGAATGACTTTCAGTGGCTGTACTCTGGAATACGTCAGTACTTATGTAAACATTCATATAGCATATGGGTATATTCCAAGAATAGAAACTGGCATATATAACATGGAAATGCACCATGCACAGCTATTCAAGTGGGGTAAATATTCTGGAATTTACATTGCATGTATAGGAGAACTAATTGCTGTATGGGATGGTCAGAATGGAATTTTTTGATGGTCAGAGCAAACAACATGATTGGTCACTCTTCTGAACCTCGTCCAGCTCTGTTATCCATAACACAGGGGCTGAGTAGACCCCTTCAATTTCAAGCTACAGTTTCACCTGACTTTTTTTATGTCTTGTCACAACAAAGCTGTTCCTTCATAGAATCGGTACAGTGAGTAAATGTTACTTGCAGGACCACCAGATGAAAATAATAGGAAAAAAGCCTGAATAAAAAAAAAACAAATGCAGCCACCATATATAAGGACTTGTAAGATGCAATATATTACCTTTTGTAACTGGGTTTAGATAAGCTCTAGGCGTTACTCATCTACAAAGCTCACCTCTTAAATGTTCTACTTTTGCTGGTTCTGACATTGCCTAAAATACAATCGCCTCCTATGGGTTTTTAAGCATTGTCCACAGATTCTGTTTTCATTGATTCTGGGAAAATATTTAACATGATAAATATGTAAGTGAAAGCCACATCTTCGAATTTAATATCTAACCTAAATTGGATCTTGGACTAAAGGCAGTACTGTTCTTGTTGCCTATTATATCAGATAGGATTCATCCTCTAATTCTCCCACATGCTGGAAATATGTGAAGAATTACTTTTTTTGATAAAATGGGCAAAAGAATTGTTCTTTTCAGTTTTAGGTGAACAACATAGAGCACACAGAGCGATTTTGGCCCTCAGAGTACTATCTGCATCCTGAATTCGGGTCCTCTTCTCACTCCCCCATGCTCTTGGTTTATTGTATAAAGAAAGATGTGTGCTGAATAGCTTCCACACCTTCAGCAGAGGATTTACGGCCATGCTCCTGTGTGCATATTACAGATCAGTGGCTCCAAGAATGCCTCTCTGCCTGTGAAGTGTTCTGGAAGCACTAATCTGTGACATGCACAGGAAGCAGGGTTGTAAATTTTCTACTGAAATGTGCACAAGCTGTTTAGTGCAGGTCTGGCTGTAAGCAAGCAATGATTAGGATGGAGGTGACAAAGGAGTGTGGACACAAGGATGCATGCTGGGCTATGGAACCACCCCTTTGAGCCTTGCACTGTGGCCTTTCCATTCTAAAAAATAAACAACTCCTTTCCAAGTTTGTGTTGCACCAGTCAGGGGGATCATCATCAGTGTTCTTATACAGTATCCAGTGGCGGTTCGTCCATAGAGGGCGCTGGAGCGCCGCCCCCTCTGGCTCTCACCGCCACTGAGTCAAATAACATAGATTCATGCATTGCACGAATCTATGTTATTTTCGCCGCTGCCGCTGTTATTCAGATGGTCGGCGCTCAATGTCCGGCCATCTGAATAACGCCAGCTGGTTGGCTGTACGGAAATGTCTATCAAAGCCAACAGCTCTGATATGCTTTCCCAATACAGCCCTCGGGTCCCGGAAGCTTATTCTTGGAGCGCACAGACTGTACGCCCCTTGAATAAGATGACAGGCGTCTCAGCCAATCAGGTTGGCCGGTTCTGGCTACCGGTAACCTGATTGGCTGAGACGCCTGTCAGTCATCGAGGGCGGGAGAAGACATCGTGGGACGTGGATGCCTAAGACCAGTAAAGGTAAGTGCCGGGCGGGGGGGGGGGGGAAAGCAATTTACAGGGCACAGTGGGGACAATTGGCACAGCGGCGACCATTAAAGGGCACAGTGGCTGCGTTTAATGGCATGGCACAGTGGTGACAATGTATGGCACAGTGGCTGCGTTTAATGGCATGGCACAGTGGTGACAATGTATGGCACAGTGGCTGCGTTTAATGGCATGGCACAGTGGTGACAATGTTTGGCACAGTGGCTGCGTTTAATGGCATGGCACAGTGGTGACAATGGATGGCACAGTGACTGCGTTTAATGGCATGGCACAGTGGTGACAATGTATGGCACAGTGGCTGAGTTTAATGGCATGGCACAGTGGTGCAAATTGATGGCACAGTGACTGCATTTGATGACATGGCACAGTGACTGCGTTTAATGGCATGGCACAGTGGTGCGAATTGATGGCACAGTGGCTGCATTTGATGGCATGGCATAGTGGTGCAAATTGATGGCACAGTGGCTGCGTTTGATGGCATGTAACAGTGGCTGTGTTTGGGCACAGTGAGACTGCAATTTTTTTTTCCTTTGCGCCCCCCCAAAAATTTTGAGCACCAGCCGCCACTGACAGTATCTCTTGTAGATTACAGTGTCACTGTCTTCGTTATCAGCTAAGCCCCTCTGATACAAACCATGTGGAAGTTGTTCCTGTCTGTTAGGCATGTGCATTTCGTTTCGTTCCGAATCGAAATTCGGACAAATTTTTCATTATTCGGATATTTGGATGCATACGAATGCCCGAATTGTAATATTAACGAATTTAACCGCATCCGAACAAACGTTTTCAAATCGAAAACCCGCGGACGAAATTCGACTCAAATTCGAAAACAAATTCTATATATATTTTATTATTCTACTCTTCTAATATTTTTCTATTCGAATTTCAGTTAATTCTATATGAATTTCGAAATTCAGAAAATGAAAGATAGATAGAAGATAGATAGAAGAAGCCAGGTCATATTTTATTGTATTTAGAAAAAGAAAACAGAGGGCGCCTCCTGGTTAGACGTTTAAGAAGCTTTAATAGTATACAGATGACAGTGTAGACCAGTGTTTCTCAACTCCAGTCCTCAAGGCGCACCAACAGGTCATGTTTTCAGGATTTCCCTCAATTGAAACAGCTGTGGTAATTACTAAGGCAGTGAAACTGATCGAATCACCTGTGCAAAATAATGGAAAGCCTGAAAACATGACCAGTTGGGGCGCCTTGAGGACTGGAGTTGAGAAACACTGGTGTAGACTTACATGTTAAAATGATAAAATCCAGTAGGAGATTGAATCGATGGGTGCTGAGGGGGGTGAGACGTCTTGCCGGGCTGGTTGTTGTGCTGATCATGCTCCCGGGTGAAGCTCCTATGTTTGTCCCTCATTTGCTGGGGAAACAGCTGGTGCGGAGGAATAGTGAAAACGAGGCCCGAAGCGCAGCGTGAGCCGCGGTGACGTCACTATAGTGCGACGACGTTTCGAAGCTGACGCTTTCCAATGACTTAGCGCGCTTCTTTCTCAAGCATCTTGCTTGAGAAAGAAGCGCGCTAAGTCATTGGAAAGCGCCCGCTTCGAAACGTTGTCGCACTATAGTGACGTCACCGCGGCTCACGCTGCGCTCAGGGCCTCGTTTCCACTATTCCTCCGCACCAGCTGTTTCCCCAGCAAAGGACGGACAAACATAGGAGCTTCACCCGGGAGCACGATCAGCACAACAACCAGCCCGGCAAGACGTCCCACCCCCCTCAGCACCCATCGATTCAATCTCCTACTAGATTTTATCATTTTAACATGTAAGTCTACACTGTCATCTGTATACTATTAAAGCTTCTTAAACGTCTAACCAGGAGGCGCTCTGTTTTCTTTTTCTGTATACATGTTTGGAGTCCCTGCTCTGGTCTCCCCTGCTTTTGGAAGGCATGCCCCTGGACAGCGTTTTTGGGACAATCAGCTTACTACAGAACAGTGTCTCTCCCTCCATGACCTACCTCACCACTCATCATTCCCAGGTTTTATTTAATTAATTTCCTTTTATTTATTTTTTTCATTTTTTATTCATTTTCATTATTTTTTATTTTCTTTGTAAGAAGGACTCATTACCTATACAGCGGACTTTTTCCACCAATGTGTTACCATATTGTAGCGCCACAACTCCAATTTGTTGTATTCTATTGTATTTGATTACATTCTATTAAATTCCATTCTGTTCTTTACTATTCTTTGATGTTCATTCTATTGTTTTATTATTTTATATTCTATTTTATTGTATTCTTTTTTAGAAATCATTTATATTTTTTAGATTTTGATTCAAATTTGCTTTCAATTTTCATTTGAATTTGTTTTCGAATCGAATTGTTTTCTAATTCAATTCAAATATAATTTGTTTTCGAATCCGATTGAAATATTATCAAATCCGGTCGAAAACGAACGAATTCCGAAAACGAATTTAACACATGTAAAGAATCTAACTTAACGAAATTAATTAAATAACGAATTAAAACGAAACGAAACAAAACAAATTTTTCCCTTTTGCACATGCCTACTGTCTGTAGGCTGAATACCCTAGCTATGTGTTTTTTCTGCATAGTGGGTAGTGCATAAGGAGAACTTGACTTGATAATCTGGCATTAGTTTACCGGTGTCAATGTTCTGAATGCACTTCAGCTGTATAGCAAAAAAAATTAAGCATCAGTTCTGGGTGAGTTTGACTTTAACAATTTGTCAACAGATGGGGGTTCGTTACAATATTTAAATGATACTAAAGCACTTCTCGGCCTAACCTCTTGCTTTGACTTGAAACAGTGGATACACGCTCCTACTGACTCTGAAGGCAGTACCCTTGACCATGTTTTCTCTCACCTTTTCACTCTATGCAACCTCTCTAACTATCCATTCCCTCTCTCTGATCACTACCGTATTAGTTTCACTCTCTCCCTCTCCTTCACCTCCTCTCCCTCCAACCACCTAAAAGTTACCCACAGAAACCTACGTTATTTCTTTTTTTTGATTAATCTCTTTTTTTATTTTAAAACAAAATGATACAATACAATACATAATACATAATACAAAAGGGATAGTACCGCCCGACCATCGCCATCCTACTTATTATTATACGTCCCCTATTAGGCATATATCTCTTTCGTTCGTATCGTTCCCTCCCCCCCGGATTCCAGGGAGGGGCATCCAGGAAAAACAAGAACAACAAAAAAAAAAACACAAACAGAGGAGGATAAAGGAAGAAAAAAAAAAAAAAAAAAAAAATTTAAAATTTAAAAATTAAAAAAGAAAAAAAAAAAAAAAAAAAAGGGGGAAAAAAGGGGGAAAGATGGATCTCAAGAATCAAGATTTTCCTATCCACCGACCCCTCTCTGCAGTCCTATTTTTTTCTCATATAGCCATATCCTTATCGCTCTAGGATTCCCGGTCTTCCCGATCTTCTATATCGTTCGCCCATACCCTCCTTAGGCCTCTCTTCTGGTGTCCGTATAGGACTTCCAGGATGACCACGTTCTTAAATATTTTTCCTTTTGGTGTAGTGCTGTCAGGACTAACTCTTCTAATTTACTTATTTCTTTAACTCTACCTATCCACATCTCCACTGTTGGTGGGCTTGATGACTTCCACTTCTTCGCTATACATGCCTTTGCAGCGTCTAAGAGGTGGCGTATGATTGATTCCCTGTAATCTCTTTCTGCTATATAATTTAAGTGTAGAAGGTAAAATTCTGGATCTTCCGGGATCTCATGTTTTGAGCAGACCTCAAGAGCTCTTTTAATCTCTAACCAAAAACTCCTCAACATAGGGCAATCCCAAAATATATGTAGCATCGTTCCTTTGGTTTCCTGGCACCTCCAACATTTATTGGTTACCTCTGGGAAAATTTTATTTAGTCTTTCTGGTGTCCTATACCATCTCGTAAAGATCTTGTAATTCGTCTCTTGTATTCTCACGCAGATTGATGTCTCGTGTGCTCGCCTATATATACATTGACGCTGTTCTGGACTAAATGTCTTTTCTAATTCTCTTTCCCATTCTTGAACGCACTTCGGAGGATAGGCTCCTGATTGCCCTAGTAGCTCATAGCTTATTGAGAGAGTATGTGATAACGTACCTTTTTCGTTACACATTTTCTCAAACCTCATGAGGGGTCTTTCGAAACTCTCGGGATTCGGCAAGGTATTCAGGAAATGGACCATCTGAAGTGCGCTCCAGAATTTAAGACGAAATGCCTTTCCTGTTTCCATCAGTTCCTCTATTGTTACCCATCTCCCCATTTGGATGTACCTCGCTACTTGTGTGCACTCTCTGGTCCTTAAATGCCGAAATGCTCCGTCTTCATATCCCGATGGGAAGAGGGGGTTACCTATCACTGGGTATAATGGAGAGGTCCTAGGCTCAATTCCTATCATAGGTAATACTGTTGCGCAAATCCTCACTGTATTGCCCACTATCGGATTTTTGTTTATTTCTTTCGGCAACGAGGCAAACCACCATGGTGCTCTTTCAAGGGGTGTTTTATATTGTGCCTGTTCAATTTGTACCCATAGTTTCGTGTCCGAATGTCTGTTCCAATCAATTAGCCTATTCAGATGTGTTGCATAGTAGTATTTCCGTATATCTGGGACTCCAAGTCCTCCCTGCTGCTTAGTATTCATTAATTGTTTCCTTTGTATCCTGGGATTTTTATGTGCCCATATAAACTCAAAAATCACTCTCTGACATTGTTTGAGATACTTTACTGGTATATGTATTGGAAGTGTTTGTAATAAATAAAGAATTTTCGGGAGTATGTTCATCTTGATAATATTACATCGACCTATCCAGCTATGAAAGCCCTGATTTCATTTATCCAATAAGATCTTCACTTTTTGCAATAAAGGTGGAAAGTTCAACTCAAAGATCCTGTCCACCTTTCCTGCTAGTTGTATACCTAAATAGGTCAGTGCTCTATCTGTCCATTTAAGCTTATATTTTTGTTTTAGATATGTTATTATTGTGTTTGGGGCATTTACTCCCATCGCTTCTGATTTATTAAGATTAATACGTAAGTTCGATAGAGCTCCGTATCTCTCAAATTCCTTCATTAGTTCCGGGATTGAGGTCAGTGGATTTGCGAGGGTAAACAACATATCATCTGCGTAGGCTGTAATTTTGCAATTGTTCTTCCCTATTTGTATACCTGAGATATTCGAGTTTAAACGGATCGTACACAGAAAAGACTCTAATGACAGGGCGAAGAGGAGTGGGGACAGGGGACATCCCTGTCTCGTCCCGTTTGAAATCCGGAGAGGCTCCGAGAGTATTCCATTAGCTCGTACCTGAGCCGTTAGACCTGAGTACATGGAGGATATCCACTTTATTATTTTATTCCCAAAGCCTCCGTGTTTTAGGACTGCCCACATGAAACTCCAATTCACCCTGTCAAAGGCCTTCTCTGCATCTGTGTTCAAAAATATACATTGCGTCTGTGTTGTGTTCGCTATCTGCACCAGGTTAATAGCCTTAATTGTGTTATCGCGTGCTTCCCTAGTAGGGACAAATCCCACCTGGTCCAGATGTACTAAATCTGGAATATATTGTTGTATCCTATTTGCCAAGATCTTAGCCAGGATCTTCACGTCCAAATTTAATAGCGAGATTGGTCGATAATTCCCACAAATAGCTAGATCTTTCCCCTCTTTTGGTATCACCGATATATACGCTAGCAAAGTATCTTTAGCTAAACTAGCCGACGTCCCTAGGGCATTAAATAGTTTAACCATATATTCTGATATTGAGGGAAATAAGGTTTTGTAGTATTGACCTGTGAAACCGTCTGGTCCGGGAGCTTTTCCTGTTTTCATTGTGCTTACTGCTATTTTAACTTCTTGTTAAAATAGCAAACCTCTAGTTTCTGTCTGTCTAATTCTGATAATCTCGGTATTTCTGCTTCTGTTAGATACTTGTCAATTTGCTCGCTAGTCAGGGGCTTGCTTTGTATATTATAGAGAGAATGATAATATTCTTGGAACTCCTTCGCTATATCTTTTGGTTTTGTAACCTTCGGTTTCTTAGGTGGATTAATATATGGAATATAATTACTCATTTTCTGTTCACGTAAGAGTTTAGCCAATCTTTTCCCGCATTTATCTCCTGACTCATATTCAAACTTTTTGCATCTCTGCATTGCCGCAGTTACTTTGTAGTATAGAAGATCGTTAATTTCAGTTCTTTTATCTACCAGCTCATTCTCTACGTTTCTTGACCATGTTTGTTTATGTTTGCCCTCCAAGATAGCTAACTCTTTCAGTAGCCTGTTCAACTTTTCAGTACGTTTCCTCTTGATCCTAGATCCGTGTTTAATTAACACACCTCTAATTACTACCTTATGTGCTTCCCAGATAATTCCGGGGTCGCACTCTGGAGTGTCATTGATTTTAAAATAAAACTTCAGCTCTTCCATTACGTCTTCTAAGACCTCGTTATCTTGCAACAAACTTTCATTTAATCTCCACTGATTTGTTCTGGTCTGTCTTAAATCTTTTAACTCGTATACCAGAAAGATCGGAGCATGATCCGACCAGGTAATAGATCCTATTTTGGTTGATTGTACAAAGTGTAATTGGGCATGTGGAATAAGGAAAAGGTCTATACGAGAGTATGTTTTATGTGGGGCAGAGTAATATGTATAGTCTTTTTCTTTGTTATGCATCAACCTCCATATGTCAATCAGTTGAATTTTATACAAAGTTTGCGTAGTCCGATTTCTCACGCCAGAAGATATAGATGATTTTCCCGATGAGGTATCCTCTTTGGGGTCTAACGGGATATTCAGATCCCCTCCCATAATTAGGTGTCCTTCTGTAAATTCTAATAAGCGTTTAATTGTTTTGTCCAAGAAAACTTCTTGGTGCTCGTTTGGGACATACACAGTAGCAAGTGTTACCCCTGCTCCTCCTATTTTGCCCTTCACAAAAAGGTATCTCCCTTTCGGATCACTCATTGAATCTACATATGTCCACTGAGTTCTCTCTGCTATTAGGATAGACACCCCCCTTGACTTTGCCTCTTTATTTGTCGCGTGATATGCTATTGGGTATATCCTATTCTTTAAAATCGGAGTTTTGTCCTCTCTAAAATGTGTTTCCTGTATGTACGCAACGTCAATTTTTAATCTTTGTAGATCATCTAGAAGGACCCTCCTTTTTTCGGGTATATTCAACCCCTTCGCGTTTATCGATATTATATTTAATTTCTCCATCTTCTCTTACTATATCTTACTATATCCTTGTTCCCTTATTTAATGGATATGTAGGCATAAAGGATTTAGACCGTTATCAGGGGGGGGAGGGTAGGAAAAAAGCAAAAATAGAGATGAATATAAAACCCCTTATGTGGAGAAGAAAAAAAAAAAAAAAAAAAAAAAAAAAAAAAAAGAGGAGGAAAAGAAGAAAAAAAAAAAAACAAGAAGAAAAAAAAAAGAAAAAGGAGATACTCTCCTTTGCTAATATTAGCTATCCTGCTAATAAGAGTAGAAACACTCACCGTTTAAACGGTATTTGAGCGTCGACCTATGTTTGGGGGCGTGTACCCAAGATGGCCTCCTACTGTGCTCCCATATCCCCTTCTCTCTCAAAATTAAGTACACAAATATAAAAAGAATACAAAAAAGACAGTGGGAGTACCAAGATCCCACTTCTAGGGTTGTACTTCTAGAAAGAAAAAAGGATATGTATTGAGCAATAATAAGAGAGAGAGCCTGCAGCTCCGGGTCTCCCCACGACTCTCAGCTTCTTTCCAGTACCACAAGCTAAGGCCACTAACAAATAGGGGAAAGAAAAAAAAAAAAAAAAAAAAAGGATAGAAAGGACCAATACCTATCTAACGTATACAACTGCCTTATCTAGTACCAAATATACATAACCTATAACTTCTATAACACTTATAGCCTTTGGCTCTGGCCATTTTCTCCTTTCCTCCCTCCTTCCCCTCAGATATAACCCCCCACCCCTCCCCTCCCCCCCCCGAGGTGGTTATCATTCCCTGTTGTACCCACTCTTACCCCTTTTACCCCCCACCCCCATCCTCTTGTGTTAAACCTCTTCCACCCGCTAGCAGGATCTAGATGGGAGTACAAAATGAGGGCATGGTATAACATGATGTAGTTCAAAAATTATAACCCCCCCCCCCTCCCTACCCAAAGAAAAATTAAAAGGAAAAAAAAAAAAAAAAAAGGGAGGGGTCAGTTATCCACTTCTCTATTTACCTATGAACTTTATGGACTATATACCATCCTATCATATCATATCATATCATTACTTCAGATATCTTCCCCTGTGTACCTTCCCAACAAGATGTATTCCCGACCGGCAGTGTTGGAAGGATAAATAAAGTTTTAACCCCAACACCAAAAAGGAAAGAAAAAAAAAAAAAAAAAAAGAAAAAAAAAAGGGACCTGTCCACCTCCCCTATCTCCAAAACACCTATTGGATGGTTGGGGCAGGAGAGGATCCATCCAATAAACCCTGTGTATCTTAGTGCTGTGTGCCCGAAAAATCGCTCTACTCTACTTTAGTGATGAGGTGCGTCCAGGGTTATATTACCCCCCGTGTGTATTAATTTATCTTATGTGTGTGTGAATGTGTGAATGTGGCAATGTGATCTAAGCTATTATGTATAGTATTATAGGGTCCTTGATATTGTGATTAATAATAATTAGTGAGAATTGGTGTTTATTACTAAAGTGTTTACTGGGGTGTATCTCACTCCCCAGTAGTGTCAAGTGTGTCAAGTGTATGTAGTGAGTGTGTAAAAAAAAAAAAAAAAAAAAAAAGAAGGATGGTCCTCTCTTCCACCCCAATCCACCCCAATCAGACCACACTGACCACACTGGCCATACCAAATGCATAAATTTTCCCGTTGGGGGGTGTATCCCTTCCCTCTCTCTGTCCCCCTTCCTCCCCTCCCCTCCCCCCCCCTCCTCCCCCATGCTAAGAGGGGAGCGGGAAAAAAAAAAAAAATATCTTATAGTTCCATAAAATACATTTCCCTATAATCCTCCCCATTCTTTGAAAAAGTTATTTCCCCTACAACAACAATGAAAAAATATACCAAAAGGGGAAAAAATGTATGTGAGGGAGAGGAGAGGAAAAAAAAAAAAAAAAAAAAAAAAGACCCCGCAGGAGAGGGGGGGGGGAGTGGTTCTCTGTTTATGAAAATAAATAAATAAAGGAAAAAAGACCTCGGGGCCGGGGGGTGGGAGGGGGGGCAGATCAATAAAAAAAAGTCCAAAAAGTCAGATAAAGGAAAAAAAAAAGTAAATTTAAGTCTCACGACTTTTATTCTGGCCTGGGCACTGTCTTCCATCTGGAGCCACTATTTGTCTCTTGGGTGGTCTCCCAACTTGCCATCGTCCCCTGTTTGTGCATTTTGAGATGTCCTCCTTTGTCCTGTCTTCATTTGAGACCTTCCCCTGTTGCTCATATATGTTATCGGTAAGAGCCAGTTTGGAATCTGAATTGGTGTTGTTTCGAGGAACATAAATAACTCTGGAAGCTCTGCTGGGTTTCTAAGCATAAATGACTCTGCAGACTTGCGGAATGTGACCGCAAGTGGGTACCCCCACCTGTATGTGGCCCCTTTTTCTCTAGCGAGATCCAATATTGGTCGCAGGCACGCTCTGCGCTGAAGAGTAGCCCGGGACAAGTCTGGTAAAATTTTTATGTATGCACCCTCGAATATAATGTCCTTTGTGTCCCATGCTGTCCTAAGAATCACTTCTTTCAGCTGATACCGGTACAATCGGCAGATTATGTCTCTTGGCCTATCAGGGTTAGTCGACTTGGGGCCTGGGGCTCTATGCACCCTCTCTATCTCAATTTCTGTCTGCGGTGATTTTAATAGTGTCCCAAAGACCTCCTTAATTTTAGCGTCCAAGTCCTCAGCGTCTGTTGCCTCCGGGACGCCCCTAAGGCGCACATTTTTCCTACGACTTCTGTCTTCTAACACTTCCATCTGCAGTTGTAGGTCAATTAGTGATTCAGTTGCTATGTCCGCTCTGTTATGCTTTATCTCCTCCAAAGCTCTTTCAGTGGCCCCCACTCTCTGCTCAATCGACACTATAGATCCCTCTCTTAACATCACCTTTTCTGACAGGGTATTTAGATCTTGTCTTACCGCCTGTAGCTCCTGGCGTTGGGTCTCCTCTACTCGGAGTATCATTACCTCGATCTCCTCCCTGGTGGGTAGCCGCTCAATATCCTGGCGTGTGGGGAGGGCAGCTAGCATCGCTTTAATCTCTGCCATTTCCATATCTATCTCTGCCGACTTCGTTCCACCCGCCGGGACCCTCACTGCAGTAGGCGTCTGTCTCTGGGTATTTCCCGCTCCAGAAGATCTCCGTTGCGTTACTAACCTCTCCCCCTCAGTGTACCTTTCACTGTCCCGGCCTCGGGCACCTTTGTTAATTACACCGCACGCGGCTATAGACACCGGTGATGCCGAGGTAAGATACCTCTGAATATCTCCTTGTTTACTCTTTACTGCCGCTTTCTTTGTGTCTGCCCGCGTTGTGTATTTGCGGTCATTACTCATACCGCTCCATGAAACTTACAGCTTCTGCCAATTACTGCCAGGCCCTCCCGTTAAATACGCGCTCAGCACCTCCTCTCCTCCTTTAATATTATCAGCTCCAAAGAGGGAGAGAAGAAATAAAAAAGGGAGAGCACCCAAAAAAAATAGGGAAAAATAAATAAATCTGTTTTCCACTTTTAAGTTGTCGGTAGATGCAACAGATTTAACCAGTATAACAGGTGCAGCATATGGGGTCTATGTGTTTAACCCCCTTATATAGGTGAGCCTGTAGCTGGGTCACGGAGTGAACTAACACACGGGTCAGCCTCTCATAAGAGGGGGGGGGGTCTATCTCAGCCTGTCCCCCGATGCTGCTGGGTTTTTTACTGAGGTAGTAGAGCCAGTCCTATCATCTGCTCATCTCGCTATTTCCCGGGGTGTAGCTCCATCTCCAATTCTGCAATGTGGGGGGTGCAGATGAGTACAGTAGTAGAAATGATTAGTCTTTGGGGATTAGTCTTTATGACTTCTTTAATGTTCTTCCCCCAGCAACCCTACCCCCCTTCCACATCTGAATACTGTCTCCAACACTCACGCGAGGCTGCGGGGTCCCGTGCTCCTCGATCGCAATGCACAGTGCTTCCTCGGGTCGGATCTGGTCCCGTCCTTCCGTCCACCAGCCCAGCGTTGCCCCAATAGCTCCAGTGAGGATCCTCAGCTACATCTGACCACCGGCGTACGCTCACCAGGCACTCGCTCACCTCCGATCCCCAGGATCCCAAATCACCCCGCACCAGGCACTGGCAGGCGGGGGTCGAGCGGCACACACCGGTACAGTGACACTCAGGTACGGCTCACGGCACTGCTCCCCGAGGGTCTCATCAAATTATTATTATTATCATATGCGATCGGGAGCACTTAGACGTTCACGCCGCCACCTTTACTCCTTCCAGCGCTCAGCCGCGTCCTCCCGTCCTCGTGGAGATAGCTTCAACGCTCTGCTGGTTACCGCTGCATACATTAATCCATCCACGGCAGTTACACAGTCACCGAGTTAATCGCCGTTATGGCCTGGAGAGAGCCCGGAGCTTCAGGTTTCTGTGTCTCTCACGCTGCCATTCCTAGGCCACGCCCCCGAAACCTACGTTATTTCAACCCTTCTCTACTCTGCTACCCACAACCTCTATGACAAAATCTCACCCCTATCCTGCACCGACCTAGCCACTTCTGTCTACAACACTTCCTTTCTAGCCTTACTGGACTCACTGGCCCCCCTCATTACACACAGAATCAGGCCCTGACTCCTTCAACTTTGGTAAACAGATGATACAAGAAGTCTGAAGAAACATAGTGGTGCACATGAGTGCCTGTGGCGTAAGACTAAGTCTCAGAAAGATTTCAACCAATATAAATCTGCCCTCCAAAAATACAATTCCAGCCTCCTCACTGTCAAGCAGACCTATTTTATCACTCTCATTAGCAACGTATCCCGTCCCCGTCAACTGTTCTCCACATTCAACTCTTTACTTCGTCCTCTGCTGCCTCCACCCGCCAACTCGCTCACTGCCCAGGAGATCGCCAATAACTTCAAACAGAAGATTGATACAATTCGCGAGGAGATCTCTACTGTTCAGATACCCTCCATGCTTTACACTTCACGCCCACAGGTACAATCATTACTTCCCTCTTTCAACCCCACCACTATAGACGAGGTTGCTAAACTACTTTGCTACTTTGCTTAGCTATGAGTAAGCATCTTACGATGTGAAACATGTTAGCCATTTTTTGTCCTGTTGTCAACTTTTTCATCTTGATTGCATCATTTTGGATTATGTTTTGATCTGATTTTATCCAATAAAGACGTTGTTTAACAGAGTGCGGCAGTCCAGGATTTTTTCCAATTCCATGCACCTGTGCAGAGCCAGCACCTATCGGTTTTAGTAGGGCAGAAGCAATCAGAGGGGTCAGTAGCTTTTAGAGCGGTATCATTCCTTCTGTTTATTGTTGTCCCATATATTATTTTCATTATTTGTGCTATTGTAGTGACACAGTACTAGATTAGAGAGCTGTAGAATACAGCTACGTTGATGAAAAATACAGCTAAGTTGATGATCTCGCTATAGCTTGCATGGTCTTGTGTCTTTCACGCATTTCTGTTAGTCCAACTTGAAGACCTTACTATAGTTTTAGCGCTCATTTCCCATTCCAGCACTTCTGTTAGTCTGAGTTGAGTATCTCGCTATAGCTTGCATGCTCTTGTCCCTTTCCCACATTTCTGGTAGTCTAAGTTGAAAACCTTGCTGTAGCTTGTGTTCCTTTCCTGCACTTCTGTTAGTCTGACTTGAGGTCCTCTGTCAGGTCACCTGAGGCCAGGTGACAGATGCACTCCTTTGGAGTGAGGAGTGCACCGCTAAGGTAGTAGACCCAAGGACTGACTGCTGCGGATGGAGCTCTGGGAGGTTCAGGAAGGCAGGTCCACTGGAGAACCATCACAGATCCCACTGGGAGCTGGAGCATAGATTTCCCAGGGCACAGAGTCTAAGAGTCAGAAGGTGTTCACCAGAGCCTCTAGTGGTGAGGATGGACTGCACTGCAACTGGCTCCAGGTCGCGGCCCCCAGGGTCTCCCAGGTCACACTCTCGGTAGACTACAGGAGAAAGAGGAAGGAAGCAGCAGACTGGAACAACAAGGATAGTCAGTAGATTAGCCAAAAGGTCAGGGCAACAAGCAGATAGGGATAGTTGAAGAACACGCCAAAGGTCGGGGTATGAAACAGACGAGGACAGTCAAGAACAAGCCAAAGTCGGTAAACAGGATCAGACGTAGAGCACACAGAAGCCAAAACACACAATATTGATCTTGCTATGCACAGGTTAATATAGAGTTCCCTGATAGGGCCTTGGGTGGAGCCATGCTTAGAGGAGAGATTACTTAATCAGCCAGGTGAGAGTGGCTGGCCTCTTAACCTGAGCACATGGAGAGGTAAGCTGATAGACAAACATTACTGTATAACCATGACATCCGCACTACACCTTGAATGCTCATGTCCCTTTCCAGCACTTCTGTTAGCCTGAGTTGATTATCTCGCTATAGCTTTCATGCTCTTGTCTTTTTCCTGCATTTCTGCTAGTCTAATTTGAAGACCTTGCTATAGCTTGTGTGCTCATGTTACTTTCCTGCACTTCTGATGGTCTGTGTTTAGAACCTCGCAATAGCTTGTGTGCTCATGTCCCTTTCTTTCACTTCTGTTAGTCTGAGTTGAGAACCTCCCTATATCTTGCATGCTCATGTCCCATTCCCACACTTTTGTTAGTCTGAGTTGAGGATCTCACTATAGCTTGTGAGCTCACATTCCTTTCCTGCACTTCTGTTAGTCTGAGTTGAGTACTTTGCTATGCCTTGTGTGCTCCTGTCCCTTTCCAGGACTTCTGTTAGTCGGAGTTGAGTACTTTGCTATGCCTTGTGAGCTCATATTCCTTTCCTGCACTTCTGTTAGTCTGAGTTTTAGTACTTTGCTATGCCTTGTGTGCTCCTGTCCCTTTCCAGGACTTCTGTTAGTCTGAGTTGAGGACCTTGCTATAGCTTTTGTGCTCATGTCCCTTTCCTGCAATTCTGTTAGTCTGAGTTGATGACCTTGCTATAATTTGTGTGCTAATGTCCCTTTCCAGCACTTCTGTTAGTCTGAGGTAAGGACCTTGCTATAGCTTGTGTGCTCATGTCCATTTCTTACACTTCTGTTAGTCTGAGTTCAGGACCTTGCTATAGCTTGTGTGCTCATGTCTCTTTAAGCATCTCTATTAGTCTAAATTGAGGACCTCACTATAGCTTGTGTGCTCCTGTCCCTTTCCTGCATGTATGTTAGTCTGAGTTCAGGACCTTACTATAGCTTGTGAGCTCATGTCTCTCTCTATCACTTCTGTTAGTTTGGGTTATTGACCCCGCTGTTGTTTATGTTCAGTAATTAGTAACATCTAACTATACATTACCTGTCTGTTTAACTGCCTTTCTTTTTATTTGTATGTCCATTTCTATCTGCAGCATTTATATTTTGTTAAATATAATATTTGGGTTTAAGCATTTACCCATCCTATTTATAGCAGAGCTAGGTGGAACTGTCCAGCAATACCAATTTTATTACCAAAGTTTGATAACGAAAAAACAAATACAGAAAACATACACATACATGCATGTACTCGCACACACATGAATGCACACAGTGGGGGAGGTCAGTGCTTTAGATGTTTAAATATTAATAATCCTTTTGCTGCTGGAAGGCTCTGAATCTGATCTTAGAGTGATGTGTTTTTCTAGTCGTTAAAGGCACAGGAAACACCCCATGGAAATCTATAAATACATTTTACATCCAGTATTTTGCCTTTTGATAGTGATAGAAACTAGTGTGGTAAATCAGTTTGCTTGCGTAGGCCTAATATGATATATAAATGTAAAATGATTGTAACTATATAAGCTTTGAGTATGACACTAAAACACAGGCAGATTATTATAGGGAATGGGGGACTCCAAACAAAAACCTTGGATTTTTCTTGAATCTGGAAAATTATACCTTGAGGCCCCGTACACACGGCCGAGGAACTCGACGTGCCAAGCACGTCGAGTTCCTCGTCGAGTTCTGGGATGAAGCCGCCGTGGAGCTCGGCGGGCCGCCTTCTCCCATAGAACAACGAGAAAATAGAGAACATGTTCTCTATTTTCTCGTCGAGCTCCTCGGCGGCTCCATCGAGCCAAAACTGTACAGACGACAGAGTTTCTCGGCAGAATCCGGGTTTTGACCGAGTTTCTCGGTGAATTCTGCCGAGAAACTCTGTCGTGTGTACGGGGCCTAACAGCATAACATCATAGTTAAATTTCAAGAAAAACTCTCCTGTAATATATTTGGTAAAAGTGGGAGCACAGAATCAGTGTGTAAAATGTACCCAACTCCCTCTATGATGAGCTGTTGTTGAGGTTCTTCTGCAAGCTCTTCTAGGTGCAGCTTTTCTTTAGTAACTGTGTCTTTACTGTGTTCTTTTTATCACACGATTTCCCAGAATCTTTTATGAGTAAAGCATCTTACTGAAACATTAATTCAGGTAAAATGACTACAAAGTCTGAGCTTGATATCCACAGGACCTTTAGAATATTGCATCCCGGTTACAGAATAAGTATGACTTGCACCATTAGCTCCTTGTTCCCTGTACACTTCACGGAATAATTTTCAGCAGTGTTTCTGTGTTATAAATTTTATTTTTCTGTTTGTCTTTTGGATTATCAATAATTTCCTTTGATGTTCTTAGTTCCTTCCCCCCTTAGTATAATGTGATACACCCAAGTTTTGTGATACCAGTCCAACAAATACGATTTCTATCTTAGGCCCCGTACACACGACCGAGTTTCTCGGCAGAATTCAGCCAGAAACTCGATGGGAGACGTATTCTGCCGAGAAAACCGGTCGTGTGTACACTTTTCGCCAAGGAAACCGACGAGGATCTCGTCGGGCCAAAAAGAGAACATGTTCTCTATTTCCTCGTTAGTCAATGGGAAAAGTTGGCTCGCCTAGATCCTCGGTGGCTTCACAAGGAACTCGACGAGTTTTGCCTGTCGAGTTTCTCGGACGTGTGTACGGGGCCTCAGCCCCATCTTAGCTTTCCATCTATATCTAACCGGCAATGCTTTGCCACTCATTTTTGCTTATTAACTCACAGATGCTTTTCTAAGCTCTTGTACTGTTCCTAAGAATGGGTGGCATCTTAGAACAGATGTTTTAAATTTTAGGATGTTTGAAAAAAAATATATTCCTGACATTTATAAATGTTACCTAAAAGCAACGAGTGGAAGGATGCCTTAGAGTTTAATAAAACCAGGATCATTTTATTAAAATCGAATAACACCTTTTAGAAGATAACATTCAGCTCCACACTGGCATTCAAAGCATAACATATTGCTCCAATTAATGAAGTTCTTTTCATAATCTCTTTATCAATTAATATTAAGACTAAACCATGTGTTTTATGGCAATATGGCACATTGATATGTGCCTGCTTTAACTTTAAAATGTATTTGAGGGTATTTTAACCACTTAACCCCCGGACCATATTGCTGCCCAAAGACCAGAGCACTTTTTGCGATTCAGGACTGCGCCGCTTTAACTGACAATTGCGCGGTAGTGAGAAGTGGCTCCCAAACAAAATTGGCGTCCTTTTTTTCCCACAAATAGAGCTTTCTTTTGGTGGTATTTGATCACCTCTGCGGTTTTTATTTTTTTGCGCTATTAACAAAAATAAAGACATTTTTTTGAAAAAAATCCTATATTTTTTACTTTTTGCTATAATAAATATCTCCCAAAAATATATAAAGAACAAATTTTTTCTTCAGTTTAGGCTGATACATATTCTTCTACATATTTTTGGTAAAAAAAATTGCAATAAGTGTTTATTGAATGGTTTGCGCTAAAGTTATAGCATCTACAAAATTGGAGATAGTTTTATGGCATTTTTCTTAATATTTTTTCTTTTCTAGTAATGGCGGTGATCAGCGATTTTTATCATGACTGCGACATTATGGCGGACATATCAGACACTTTTAAAGCTATTTTGGGACCATTCACATTTATACAGCGATCAGTGCTATAAAAAATGCACTAATTACTATATAAATGTGACTGGCAGTGAAAGGGTTAACCACTAGGGGGCTAGGAAGGGGTTAAGTGTGTCCTAGGGAGTGATTCTAACTGTTAGGGGGCGTGGCTAGGAGTGACACATCACTGATCACTGCTCCCAATGAGAGGGAGCATACGATCAGTGTCAGTGTCACTATGCAGAACGGGGAGACTGGCCTCTCCCCAGTCTGCAGCTCTGTGACCCATCCGCTGGTCCCGCCCACACAGGGGCAAATTCGAAGTGACCTAAATATACATAACTTTGTCCAGCCGTGCCATTCTGCCGACGTATCCTTCATGTTTTTTGCATGCTAGTCTCCTATGGAAAATGAAGAGGTTACTAAAGTTAGAAAAATTCTTGTATGACAGAATACAACTTCGGAAGTGATGTAATATATTGTACTGTAATTTAATCTGTCGTTTCTAAACTTGTGTGGTTTTCGTCTTAGCTTTTTTCGGACGGTATTGTACTGATTAAACGAAAATTGTACATTCTGGTATCATTTGAGATTTTTTTTCCCGTTTGTTCCTTTGGATAATTTTGGATTAACTGTCGGGATTGGCTCTCGATATCTGTGAACTAACGATCAGATTATTGTACGATAGTGGTATTTTTTATTCGATTTTCTGATTGTGTGTACTAGGCTTAAGGGTTAAAAATGCATTAAAAGCACTTTTATAATTGTGTAGCGTGAATCCAGCCATAAAGGGCAATTTCACCAAGTTGTTTTTTTAATGTTCCCTTGCCCCCTTAAGTCGCAGCCACCTACGAAAATATTTTCCTTTGTTTAGTGGTCCGACACTGCTTTTACAAAACAAGTCCCAGCTGTGTCCAGTTTTCACATCCAATGTATGTTCCTAAACCCATTTGAACAGGGCTCCAGCTATAGGAATGAATGGACTGAGCAATGTGCATGTGCAGAAGGGGCTGAAGGTAACCTTTCTTCAAAGTCTGTGTGGCTATGGGCAATGTTGCACAGTAAATAGCTCAAGTGCAGGGCTGAAGGAACAGCGGGTAAAATAAGTACTGAACATGTCACCATTTTTCTAGGTAAATATAATTCTAATGCTGCGTACACACGATAGGTTAGTCTGATGAAAACGGTCTGATGGACCATTTTCATCAGACCAAACCAATCGTGTGTGGGCCCCATCGGTTATTTATCCATAGGTTAAAAAAATAGAGCGAGAGAGGCGTTCTACGTCATATACGGCAAGTTTCCAGCGGACTTGTTATCGCGAGATTAAGTTACCACCAGCGCGGGATCGTGCCTATTTGAAAAGAGATTATTTTTGCGGAGTTCCGGATAACAGTGCTGAGACGATTGGCCGATTCTGACAGTCTTTATATTGGACACTGGAGGGATTATCCGTTGTGAACACATCCTTATATGCTGTATTAGGTCTCCTTAAACAGAGACCATAACATTCGGTAAGAGGCTGTGTGTGTCATTGGTGGAGGTGCTCTGTCATCACTCTTTCCGGGATATTTCAGATTGTCTGCACTTGGGACACCTTCCTTTGAAATCTTTGTGTGGTGGACTTTTTTTGCTCATTATAGAATTCATCTATCAAGAATATGTTTACACTCCTGTGTTTATATTTTTATTTGCATTCAAATTAACCATTCTTCATTGTGGAATTTTTTACCAAGGACTATATATTTATCTATATCACTTTTACTATATAGAGTCACTTATGGTATAGCTCACTGCATTGCTGCTAATTCATCTGACACATTCGATTTGCAGTTAGTTGGCAGATTACATTAGCGCGATCTTCTTTCTGGTATTTATATTTGTTTGGTGTGGTATAACACTTTTTGGTCGCAGCTTTATATATTTTTTACATTTTTTATTTATTTTTTTATTTTCACATTTAGAATAAGCGCAATAATTTTTTCCATTAAAAAAATAGGAACTTGTTTTAACATTTTCTGATGGATAAAAAACCTATAGAAAAAAACGATCGTCTGTGGGTACGTCCATCGGTTAAAAATCCACGCATGCTCAGAATAAAGTCGATGCATGCTCGGAAGCATTGAACTTTATTTGTTTCTGCACGTCGTTGTGTTTTACGTCACCGCGTTCTGACACGATCGTTTTTTTAACTGATGGTGTGTAGGCACGACTGATCATCAGTCAGCTTCATCAGATAACTGATGGAAAAATCCATCAGACCGTTTTCATCAGACTAACCTATCGTGTGTACAGGGCATAAAGGTGCTATTGGCATGACATTTTCACCACATTATTTTCTTTCTTTGAAACCAATTGCATGCATACAAAGAAACCCAAATAAATTCAGAAATTAAGTTATGTATAATAAAATGGAATGACACAGGGAAAAGTATTGAACATGCTAGGTGAAATGTATTTTGTACGTCGTACAAATTCCTTTGGTGGTAATGATAGCTTCAAGACGTCTCCTGTATGGAGAAACTAGTCACATGCATTGCTCAGGTGTGATTTTGGCCCATTCTTCTACACAAACAGTCTTCAACTTTTGAAGGTTCTGTGGGCCTCTTCTATGAACTCTGATCTTTATTTCTTTCCATAAATGTTCTATTGTATTCAAGTCAGGTGATTGGCTGGGTCATTCTAGCAGCTTTATTTTCTTTCTTTGAAACCAATTGAGAGTTTCCTTAGCTTTATATTTGGGATCATTGTCTTGCTGAAATGTCCACCCTTGTTTCATCTTCATCATCCTGGTAGGTGGCAGCAGATTTTTATCATGACTGTTTTGGTACATCCTTCCTTCAATGACATGAAGTTTACCAGTCCTACGCCATGCTGTTCCCACCTCCAAACTTCACTGTTGGTATGGGGATTTGAGGTGATGCGCAGTGCCAATTGACCTCCAAACACAGTGTGTATTATGGCATCCAAAGAGTTCAATTTTGGTCTCATCTGACCAGACTATATAATCAACCAGTATATAACAGGCTTGTCTAAATATTGTGCAGCAAACTTTTAATGATCTTCAACATTATTTTTCTTCAGCGATGTCTTGCATGGTGAGGGTGCATACAGGCCCTGGCGGTTGAGTGCATTACTTATTGTTTTCTTTGAAACAATTGTACCTGCTAATTCCAGGTCTTTCTGAAGCTCTCCACAAGTGGTCCTTGGCTCTTGGACAACTCTTCTGATAATTCTTTTCACTCCTCTGTCAGAAATCTTGCTAGGAGCACCTGGTCGTGGCCAGTTTATGGTGAAATTATGTTCTTTCCACTTCCCGATTATGGCCTCAACAGTGCACACTGGAACATTCAGGAGATTAGAAATCCTTCTGTAACCAATGCCATCGGTATAGGTCTTAAGAGAGCTCTTTGGCTTTTATCCATTATGAGATGTTTCTTTGTGACACCTTGTTAGTGAGACACCTTTTTATAGGCCATCAGTTGAGGCTGATATTCATTTGCACTGACAAGGGGCAGGGTTGCTATCTAATTACTAATAGATTTCAGCTGGTGCCTTGGCTTTTCATGCATTTTACACCTCCTTTTCTTCATGCGTTCAATATTCTCTGTGTCATTCCATTTTATTACACATAACTTCATTTCTGAACTTATTTGTTTTGTTTTTTTGATATGTATGGATTTCAGGGGTTGTTGCCGACATGTGGTGAACATTTCATGTCAATAGCACCTTTAGAGATCAGTTTAGAAAACTTGTCTACAGTATCAGGGTTGAATAAGGGAAGTCTTGATTGTACCTGTGGACATGGGGTGTTAAGTCGGGGGAAATCTGTAAAGTGGAGATTTCATCACAAATTTAATCTTATTTTTTAAGTGATTGGCAATCTCTGTATGACGATAGGAAACATAATAAAAAATACATGTAGTGTGCTAATATGAAATGTAGTCAGTTGTGATCAACGCTAAGGCCTTGTACACACGAGCAGACATGTTCGATGAAACCGGTCCGCGGACCGTTTTCATCAGACATGTCTGCTGGGAGCTTTTGGTCTGATGTGTGTACACACCATGTGTACACACCATTAGACCAACGCGTAGAAGACACCGACGTTCTCAAACGCGGAAGTGCTATGCTTCCACGCATGCGTCGAATCAATTCGACGCATGCGCGGGATTTCGGTCCGCTGGTTAGACGTCATAACCAGCGGACATGTCCGATGAGTCATACTAACCATCGGACATGTCCGACGGACATGTTTCCAGCGGACAAGTTTCTTAGCAAGCATGAAACCTGTCCACTAGGCCAGAAAAATGTTGACCAGTTTCAGAGGACATGTTTGGTCGTGTACTACACCTAAGAGCGTCATTGGGGCCTTTAGCCCATGTGTACCAGGCTTTACATCTAGATTGAATGAGAAAAGCATGCCCTTTAGTGAGCTTTGTAACCAGTAAAAGAGTCCGGCAGCAGCCAAATGAATGTACAATTGAATTACATATATATAACTGAATAGTTTGCTAGACAATGTTTTTTTTTTTTTTGACCCAGACTTGAGATTAACACACTTCTGCCACACTCAAAAGCCAAAGTAATGATTCCACTATTTCCTACTTCAGCTCTGAAACTTTATTTTCATTGGACTTAAAGTGGAGGTTCACCCAAAAAGTTAACTTTTAACATTAGATTGATGCTCATTTTGTCAAGGGGAATCAGGTAGGTTTTTTTAAATCTAAGCAGTACTTACCGTTTTAGAGAGCAATCTTCTCCGCAGCTTCCGGGTATGGGCTGCGGGACTGGGCATTCCTATTTGACTGACAGGCTTCCGACGGTCGCATACATCGCGTCACGATTTTCCGAAAGTAGCCGAACGTCGGTGCGCAGGCGCCGTATAGAGCCGCACCGATTTTTGGCTTCTTTCGGTGACGCGGATGTATGCGACCTTCGGAAGCCTGTCGGAAGCCTGTCAATCAAATAGGAACGCCCAGTCCCGAAGACCATACCCGGAAGCGGCGGAGAAGATTGCTCTCTAAAACGGTAAGTACTGCTTAGATTTTAAAAAAACTACCCGATTCCCCTTGACAAAATGAGCATCAATCTACTGTTAAAAAATTTTTTTCGGGTGAACTCCCGCTTTAAAAAACATCATCATAGTGCGGATTCGTTGTTCACTTTGCAGACAGATGGCACTGGATCCTGCAAAACTAAAACAGGATAATAGTTTTACCTGCCTAGCTATTCAGTGCGGCAAAGGTGTGTGAATACAAATGACCTTTTTTGAGAGGTAGAACATTTATCATTTATACATTTCAATTCTGTATCCAGCTGTTTGCCTGGAGTCCCTCTTTGAGAGTATCATATTGTCTATAGAAAAGCAGAAAACCTTTCATTGCTGGTGTGCTAATATAGATCCATAGAGGGTTAAAATATTGTGATGACTTTGGTGGTCACAAAGAGGAAAGGCCGATATTTCATCTCTTCCAGTCAACCATCAATTTCAGTTTCCCAACTCTAAACTGAAGGAAGGTGATTCTTGATGGACTATTACATTACATGTGACAGCATTTTGTACATATTTGTTTTTCTGTGAAATCCTATGTTAACCTTTTAAGCACCAGAGGTATTTTACAGCTAAAATCAAATATTGTCAGTCAGCATGGATTCCAGTTAGGTCTCACCAGCACTGATTTTATTTCCACTTCTGTGTCTTCATGGCAGCTCTATGTAAGAAACAGACACTGATTGGTTGCCTCTGCCTGTGCAAACCCCCTATCTAGCTGGTCATGTTAATCATTTGCGTTCACAGCAACTGGAGCCAGATGACTCCTGCACAATTCGTGGTGGACAGATATGTCAAGTAACAGCCCAATCATCATGATATAAGGGGGCCTAGGGGCCAGACTGGGGAATAAGAGTGATTGCCAATTTAAAATGCCACTCAGTAAAATAAATAGGTTCCTCTCTGCAGGCTTAAAATGGGGCACATGCAGAAACAGTCTACATTATAATGACTAATAGAAAGGGGGTGCTGTAATTAAATCTGAAACAAATAGAAATGGGTACTGTAATTTTACCCGAAATTTCATGTCTGCATATTTCACCTTAAATGAGTTATATGGAATAAAAAAACCTAATCCCACACCATTTAAAAAGAGGCAAATGCCAGATTATCTAATATTTCTTAATATAATATGGCTATAGTGTATATATAGTGCATTGAAAAAATATTTATACCCCTTGAAATTTTCCAAATTTTGTCATGTTACACAATCAAAAATGTAAATGTATTTTATTAGGATTGTATATGATAGACCAACACAAAGTGTCACATAATTGTGAAGTGAAAGGAAAATGATAAATGGTTTTAATTTTTTTTTACAAATAAATATCTGAAAAGTGGCGTGCATTTAGATTCAGCACCTTTTACTCTGATATTTCTAAGACCTCTTTCACACTGGGGCGGTTTGCAGGCGCTATTGCGCTAAAAATAGTGCCTGCAAACCGACCCTAAACAGCGGTTGCTGTTTCTCCAGTGTGAAAACCCGAGGGCTTTCACACTGGAGCGGTGCGCTAGCAGGACAGCTCCAAAAGTCCTGCTAGCAGGATTTTTGGAGCGGTGAAAGGAGCGGTGTGTTTACCGCTCCTCCACCGCTCCTTCCTATTGAAAGCAGAGGCACATTGCCGGCGGTATTAACCCTTTTCCGGCCACTAGCGGGGGTTAAAACTGCACAGCTAGCAGCCGAATACCGCCACAATTCCGATGGTATAGCGGCAAAACAATATGTGTGGTGGAAAGCTCATACTGCACATTACCCTGAACACACCTTCCCCGCCGTGAAACATGGTGGTGGCAGCATCATATTATGGGGATGCTTTTCTTTAGCAGGGACAGGGGATACTGCCACCGCACCTTCTACCCCAGTGTGAAAGGGGCCTAACTCAAATCTAGTGGAACCAACTGCCTTCAGAAGTCATCTAATTAGTAAATAGAGTCCACCTGTGGGTAATTTACTCTCAGTATAAATACAGCTGTTCTGTGAAGCCCTCAGAGGTTTGTTAGAGAACTTTAGTGAACAAATAGCATCATGATTGCCAAGGAACAAACCAGACAGGTCAGGGATAAAGCTGTGTTAAAGTTTAAAGCAGGATTAGGTTATAAGAAAATATCCAAAGCTTTGAACATCTCATGGAGCACTATTCATTTCATCATCCAAAAATGGAAAGAGTATGGCACAACTACAAACCTATAAAGACATGGCTGTCCACCTAAACTGACAGGCCAGGCAAAGAGAGCATTAATCAGAGAAGCAGCCAAGAGGCCCAAGGTAACTCTGGAGGAGTTGCAGAGATTTGCAGCTCAGATGAGAGAATCTGTCCGCAGGACAACTATTAGTCGTGCACTCCACACATCTGGCCTTTATGGAAGAGTGGCAAGAAGAAAGCCATTGCTGAAAGAAAGCCATTAGAAGTCATTTTTGCAGTTTGTGAGAAGCCATGTGGGGGACAAACATGTGCAAGAAGGTGCTCTAGTCAGATGAAACCAAAATTTTACTTTTTGGCCTAAAAGCAAGACGCTATGTGTGGTGGAAAGCTAACACTGCACATTACCCTGAACACACCATCGCCATCGTGAAACATGGTGGTGGCAGCATCATGTTATGGGGATGCTTTTCTTTAGCAGGGACAGGGAAGCTGGTAAGAGTTTATGGGAAGATGGATAGAGCCAAATACAGGGCAATCTTAGAAGAAAACCTGTTAGAGTCTGCAAAAGACTTGAGACTGGGGCGGAGGTTCACCTTCCAGCAGGACAACAACCCTAAACATACAGCCATAGCTACAATGGAATGGTTTAGACCAAAGCATATTCATGTGTTAGGCCCCGTACACACATCCGAGGAACTCGACGGGCAAAACACATCGTTTTGCTCGTCGAGTTCCTTGTGAAGCCGCCGAGGATCTCAGCGAGCCAAGTTTCCTCATTGACTAACGAGGAAATAGAGAAAATGTTCTCTATTTGGCTCGACGAGTTCCTCGTCGGCTTCCTTGGCCAAAAGTGTACACACGACCGGGTTTCTCGGCAGAATACGGCTCCGATCGAGTTTCTGGCTGAATTCTGCCGAGAAACTTGGTCGTGTGTACAGGGCCTTAGAATGGCCCAGTCAAAGTCCAGACCTAAATCCAATTGAGAATCTGTGGCAAGACTCGAAAATTGCTGTTCACAGAAGCTTTCCATTCAATCTGACAGAGCTTTAGCTATTTTGCAAAGAAGAATGGGCCAATATTTCACTCTCTAGATGTGCAAAGCTGGTAGAGACATACCCAAGAAGACTTGCCGTTGTAATTGCAGTGAAAGGTGGTTCTACAAAGTATTGACTAGGGGGGCCTGATTACAAACCCACGCCACACTTTTCAGATTTTTTTGTAAAAATCTTGAAAACCATTTATCATTTTCCTTCCACTTCCCAATTATGTGCCACTTTGTGTTGATCTATCACATACAATCTCAATAAAATACATTTACCTTTTTTGGTTGTAATGTGACAAAATGTGGAAAATTTCAAAGGATATGAACACTTTTTCAAGGCACTGTATCTATTGTAAGCAGAAAGAGCAGTCAGTCTCTTCCTCTTCATTTACTTTTTTAGTCCACTCCTTCTATTACTGCCTGTACTGTACTTTTCTAGCCCCCAAAAAAACAACCAGCATTCAAGCAAAGTAGTTATTCGCTTTCATTGGTCAACTTTGAGAAGTTCTAGGACATCAAGAGTCCACCATAGATTCAAAATAAAAATGCTAGGGTATTAGGTGCTCAAATATCCTGAAGTCTCTTTGTATAGAACATTCAGTTGTGGCCCAGTAGCAACGTAGGTCCATTAAAGTATCTTTTCATGGCACCAGTCCTCAGGAAGGATGTGCTGGAACTGTAGAGAGTCCAGAGAAGGACAACAAAGCTAATAATGTGACTAGAGCACCTCAGCTATGGGGAAACACTACAAGCATTGAACTTATTCTCTCTGAAGAGGAGACGCTTGAGAGGGGATATGATAGTGAGGAACAAATACTGTACTGGTGATGACCCTAGCATAGGGAAAAAACTATTCAGTGAAAGGAAATTTAAAGACACACAGTCATTCACCAAAATTTCCAAAATAAGCAGTTTATCCTTAAACTGTATAGAGGGTTCTTTACTGTCAGAGCAGTAAGGATGTGGAATTCTCTTCCACAAGCAGTGGTATCAGCATCCATAGTTTAAAAAAACGATTAGATGGGCACCTTAACAATCACAGCATACAGGGGGTTTCGATTTACTATTGACATAAACACACACATCATAGGTTAAACTGTAGACTTTCTGATCGCAACCAAAGTGCACTCAGTAGATGATAAACTCTGGGGTGGTTATTGAGGAGTGCCTAGTACAAAAGTTCAGTCTTTTTGAAATGTTTATTGGTTAGGAACCTCAAATAAAGCCAATGTATTTTAGTGGACTGCCCCCTTTCCCCCAGGCTTAAGCAGTGGATGTTATTAGAATCACGATGAGATGCAATAGAGGTTGACAAAACTGTCAGATCTTATCGGCACTATAAACTTCTGGCTGGCCATAATGTCTTTGTTTATATTTCATTAGGTGTCTTGGCATTCATTGTTACCCCATAATGTATCATGAAGGACATAGGTGGATGTTCCAGCTCTTCCAGAAAGGTGTCCCTTGACACTGGGTTCACACACTATGTGCGGCCAAAGCTTGCAGCAGGGGGTCCGGTGCATCCCTGTTCACCGTTCTAGGGGCGAATCTGGTCTGAATTTTTGCCTGAATTTGGACCTGAAATGGAGCCAAAGATGCACAGGACCCTTCTGCTGTGCGATCCACGGCTGCCCCGGAGCTGTGTGAGCCGACTCCATTGCGAGCCGGTGACACTCTCCTGTCCTGGGGAAACCCTCATCCAATTCGCATAAGTGTAAACCCAGCCTGAAACTACATTAGGATGGTCGCATTTTTGTCATACAACTTACATTTTCTCTTGTGAGTTTTGTACCCTAACTACTCGACTACTTGATTATTGTTTTTCACAGAAAAACAAAGAAATACTAAAAAGCCACACCAACTCTGAATGTTGTGTAAAATCTACAATTACCAGATGCTGTTTGGCAATTTTCGAGCTGAATGTGTTGAGCCTGTGAAGTATATTTATCTAATTTGACATTAAAAAAAAAGATGAAGTTTTTACTGAAGCACAAATCATAGTCACAAAATAGTAACCTGTTTTTTTCTTATTATTTACAGAGAACACCAGTCCCGAGCGCTGAAGCATTCCGGTGGTTCTTTTAAGCAGATGTATATCTTATTTTCAAGGCACTCTGAAGTGATTGACAAGCACTGGTCTTGTTTTGGGAACTGCAAAGTCCATGACTGAAGAATATGCTGAGACACTATTTCCGTCTGTGTACAGGGGTTTCCTCAAAAGAAAAAATATGAATAATATAAAAAAAAAAAAATCATAAAAAAAATCACTGGAGCCTGGCTGGTTTACCTATGTTTAGTACACAGGTTCTTTCTTTATGTACTTTAGCTATAATTAACAGTGAAATTGTTGTCTACTTTAAAGTGACTGCAAAAGGAAAGGTTTGGGTAAACCCCTGCTGTAATATGATGTATCTTTGAAAAAAAATTAACATATCTATACTTAATTTCCAAATATGTGTTTCAGTACTGTAAACTGTACAGATAGCAGCTTGTATTTTGTGTGTTTAGACACGAGGAGACAATCATGTCTGAGCATCTATATGAAGATTAACAGTTTGTACGCAGCAGTGAGGTTCTGCAACTTAAATCTGGAGCAATAAATTCTAGCTTTAAACATTATTTTGCCAGCTGGTTAGTCACAGCAGCAACAGCACTGTCTTTTATTTATTTTTATTTTTTTTAATTTTAATTTTACTTTTTTTATATTTTTCATTTTGTTTTTGTTTTGCTCTGTATACATTCCCAGTGGCTTGATTTACAGAATGTTCTTCAAGGTCAAAAAGAATTGTACTGCATCCATTGACTACTCCCAAAGAAGCCAACTGAACTGTATGTAGAGTATTAGCTGCCAATCTTGGCACTATTCCCATGTTTCCAAGGTCCTTCTCTTCATGGACCTGAGGCACAATCCAGACAAAACGTTCTGACCTTTACGTGGGTGAGCACTTGTGATTTTTAAATAAAAAGGATATCCCTTCCGAAGCACTTACCACAGATGACCCACTTTCCAGCGCTTTGTAGACCAGTGTGAAAGCAGCATATGGTATTGTCGTTTGTCCG